>NC_087201.1:148093405-148123405 GCF_015104395.2 Macrobrachium nipponense
TCCTAGGTTTGCTCTCGGGAGCCGACGAAAATTATTATCAACTAAAAATTCCCCTTCAGTTAACATATATGAAAGTAAATTAATTCTGAGGTAGAGCGAATTAGATATCAAAGGACATTTATAGCTTAATGCGTATATATGAATCATGATGATGTGATTTTATATATACATATCATATATATATATATATATATATATATATATATATATATATATATATATATATATATGTTTATGTGTATATGTGCGCACTCTTATCTTCATATGTGAATTTGTTTTTATGTATGTGTAAAATATGTACATGTATACATTTGCATACATTTAAGCCAAAACAATTATTTTTACTTCGATTTTTAACATCTTCACGCCCTGAATCTGATTTCACTAATTGTGATCCTTATTTCCAAATTCCTGAAGTTTGTAGCATGAAGAAGTAGTTTGCAAACTCCCCTTCAAAGAAATATTCGCAAACTAATATTATTTCTTTTACAAAACTGAAAGAAAGAAGACTAGACGCAAATAGTCCGTGAAGGGTTCCTGGAGGGAAGAACTTAGTGTAAGGGACCTTGAAAACGATGAAAGTTCGGGGAGTGAGTAAAGATATAATTGAGGAATTACTCTGAACGAGAGAGAGAGAGAGAGAAAGAGAGAGAGAGAGTATTAATGAGGACCTGGAATCGACGCCCCTTCTTAATCTAATAAACTATCATGAATGAAATAGGTAGCCTATAGTTATCGCAATCCCTTAACTGGAAAATATACTCTAATGTTTTTTCTACAATTTGTTTTAGCACAAAGTAAGTCGTCTGCCGGTTGAACTATTGACCGCAACCTGGTTTCCGTGGTCGCCCTAAAGTATCTAGTTTTCTGTAAGTTTTCAAAATCCCAGTTTACCGCTGGTGGGAGGTCAGTTGGGGGGTTCACGGTAGGGAGGGCTGGGGTACTGAATGACACCTGTAATGGGATGTGATCGTAACCCATTGCAAGATCGTAGCGAATATTGCAGGTCTTAATAGAACAATGATGTTGTGGAGATGTGATGCAGTGGTCCAGCCAGGAGGTTGTAATTGCGTCCACTCTATTATGTACATATGAAACGGGAGGAGGGAGGGAGGAGCATTACATCGCTAATTTAGAGAGCATGATTTTGAAAGAAGCAAGTAAGTTCATTATAAAATTGTTTTGTGGGGTGGGAATTAAGGTCCCCAATTAATTATACGAATAGGATCAGCAGGAGAATCGTGAATAATTCTGTGTAACTCCCCTAGGATCATGCATTAATGATCGAAATTATTGTTATTTTCCCATGGCATATAAACATTAATGATTATGATTTTAGAGTTCCCTACTGTCACTTGAAGCCCCAGCAATCTGTCACTCCTGTAGGTCAGCACCTTTATCATATTGTCTAACAATTTGTACCACACGAAGGAAAGGCCCCCTTTCGGGCGACCGGCTATGATTTGATATGTAACTTGCATCGATGAAGTCGAGAAGGCTCTGAAGTCTTCACGTATTGAATTGCAGATGACAAGGTCATGTGGCCAGAGGAGTGTTTCTTGCAATGCAATGATGCCTTTGAAGTTTTTGCAGAACATGTTTTGGAGAGGAATGTTCCGCTTGAGGTAAAAAATATTCCAAGAGGTTATGTTTAATGTATCCATTGCTACTCACGAAGATGGGAGATGAATGCGCTGATCATTTGAGTGGATGGGGGGTTAGCCTGGGGTAGTAGACAGTCACTCGCTGTGGGCAGTTGGCTGGCACTTGCGGTGGAAATGACCCTGGTTGGGGTGTAGGATTAGGTTATATTTTGAAACTAATATATTAGGACCGAAATTCTCGTCTTTAAGAACGTCGAGGTGATAAAAAGGCAGGTAATCCTGTAAGCCACTTTATGTTTACTTCTGCATGGGAGTTCGTGAGAGATGGGTGGGTCAGAGCCAGTTAGAAACGTGACTCTCTCCACTATGGCGTCTAGCGTCACCGATGAGCGCAGATTGTGAATTACTACGTGAAACATCTTCTCTTCTCAGGTGTCGGGCGAGGTGAAACGAGAGGTTCTTTTCCTCTTTCTGCTTGATTGTATCTGCCAGCCGCCAGACCCCTCATGATCACTCTCATCTGCATATACGATGGGGGGTTGTGTGGGGGGGGGGGGGGGGGGGGGGAGAGAGATAGGCTAGGGAGAATCACGAGGGCTGATAATCATCACCGGAGATCTATCTTCCGCCGGAGACACTGGGGAGGGAGAAGAAGTTGGGAGAACAACAGTCCCCTCAGAACGGTCTATAGGTGATGGGGGCACTCCCGTGTTGCTGGGAGGCGAGGGAAAACTGGATGCAGCATTCAAAGGAGTCTGATGGTTATCTGTGCGATTGTCTATCGAATCCTTCAGTCCTTTGATCACATCCCAGATCCGTGCGAGATTATTTGTTTCCACAGTTTTAAGACTGTCTAGGGATTCCTGTAGTCCTTTGATCATGTCCCAGATTCTTGAGAATTTATCATTTGTCTCCTCGAATTTTATCGAGTTTTTTCTAATTGTTTCTGAGAGTGATTTTGCTGTCTGGAAGACATTTTCTGCTGTATGGTACACCGCAAGTAGGCTTAGGACAGCAGGCCCCTTTGGAGGCAGATTGTAAGAGTCATTGGCATAGATTTCCACCGAGCAGGTCCTTAGCCACTTAGTGATATATGATATTTTCTTTTGAGAGGACAGGGTTTTCGCGGATCGCTCCTTGTGAATGCTCTCTCGTATATGCAACGTTAATTTCCTCATCGGAGAATACATCACTGACAGATTGTATAGCGGACTCGACGTCGGAACGGTTCTAATGGTATTGTATAGAGTAAAGATAATTGTTCGCAAGTACGGAGCTTGTGTGTGGGGCATAGGCACCGGTAGGTGCCAGGGTCACTTGAGCAACGGTTCAAGGTTGGTCGGATGACATTTTTGTGGTAAAGGAAGGGTCAAGCACTAACACATACACTGCATTCTTTTACCCATTTCCCAGGACCAATAGGCCTCGAGTAGCTGTGATTTGAAAGATTTCTAAGGCACTGACTGGAGCAGAAAGAATATTTGTATGTCTGCAATTGCACAACACCCGCCGGGTATTAAGTGGAGACACTATTAACACATTGCTTATTATAAGAGGTATAATCACCAGGGGCGAAAAACCCTTCTTTTCTGTAAAGAAACGCGAGAGACCTCCTAAACGTCCGCCCCCCCAACACACAACCTGTCTTAGACATGCCAACCTTCGGTGCGTTACTCACCAGTTTAAGCAACAATGAGAAAACCATAATCAGGGAAAAAGACCTATATAAAATTAATGCATCTGATGTAGCATTTATTTTTAATACTACATGTTTAAAAGATGGTGAACTTCCAGAATAAAGATAAAAAAAAATAATAATTAAAATTAAAATATATATGAAATACTAATCACAAAAAATAATGATGAAAATAATAAGATAATATAATAAATAAATAATAATAATAATAATAATAATAAAAAAAAATTATAAAAATGCACCAACATAAATAAAATTAGTAAAATGATAATACATTTTTATATACGAACAATAAATATATATAAAAATAAAAAAATGAAGGTAATATCCTTAATAATAAAATAAAAATAAAAATGAATATATAAAAATATAAATACATTTAGTAAAACGATGGTAATAAGATTAAAAAAATTCAAATATTAATACAAAATATATATAAAATAATAGTAAAATAATAAATAATATTAAGATTAAAAGAGATTAATAATAATAAAATTAAAATGGGAAATAATAATAATAATAATAATAATAATAATAATAATATACTTTATTAAAAGTAATGGCTACTTCAGCAGCATTACACTTGTAGAGATTCTTCTCTATTTTTTGCGAATAGCGGCTTTTTCAGTGCTACTTAAACAGGCTAGTAGAGCGCCTATAGAGGTCATGGTAAAATGCAGGGTCAAAATAGGTGTATATATTTGAATTTTACAGATAAACTATGATACCATAGTCATCAAAGTCATTAACGATTTTCTCTCTCTCTCTCTCTCTCTCTCTCTTTCTTAAAGCGAGCTTTCGTCTGGAGCTGCCAGACATCCTCGGGCTGGGAAGCTGAGGGTGGACTGATCTTGGTGCGGTGTCCGTCCTCCTCCTTTATCTGTGGTTGACAGCAGGGGGTTCTGCCCCATGCTTGTCTCCAAATATGGCTGGTGGCGGTGAGTCTTGTTTTCATGGCTGCCTGAGCCAGGTCTCAAGCCACTTTCTTCGGGCCGATGGTTGCGTTGCAAGCAGCATATCCTGCAGCCGCCTGGACCTCATAAGCGGCGCTGTAACATTGATGGGCGTTGCGCTACGGTGTGGGACGTCACGGCTACTTTGATTTCCATCGGCTGCAGGAGTACCTCGTTCGGGGGCGTTTGTCATCCATAGAGTTGTCATGATCGGTGGTGTCATTGTTGGTGGCAGGTCTTATCATACTCGCAGGAGAAATTCTTCCTGCGTCGTATTCAGAGTAGGTTTTTTATTGCTGGATGAGTTTAGAGCCCCTCCAGCAGGCGCAACCGTCGGGCATCAGGGGCCTTCCCCATGATCTTCGTGTTCTTTATGATGACATCTCGGGAGATGGCCTCGTGATGTTTGGTGCGGGCGTGATTCTTTATAGCCCCCTCTTGGGCGTGGCACGAGAGTTCTCTTCGACAGTCGCATGGTAGTCATACCTACGTAGGCGCCGCTGCATTCGCGGATCTGGGCATTGTATACTGGTACACTACATGCGTCTGCTTCAGGGGTTCTCGTAACCTGTGGAGAGGGGTTATTTTTCATAATAGATCGCACGTCCTCCGATTCTGGTAATATATGATTAGGTCGATATTCTTGGTGTCGTCAGTCGTGGATACATTATCAGAAATAATTTTCTTAATGGCGTCCTCTTCTTCACGGTAATGGGAACTCATGAAGGCTTTGTAGTACAGCTTGATATTATCCTGAGGGCGGGGCTGCGGGCTCTCACTACCGTACCATTTCTCCAGGGCTGTGCGGACTTCCTTGCTGATTAATTTATTAGAGTACCGTTATTCACAAGTACTTGGGGGGTGCGGTCGAGTTCCTGGTGAGTGTCCTGCCAGGTGAGCAGTGGGAGAGGGGCCCTCCTGACGAAGGCCCTGACGGTGGTGCTTTTGAATTTGGCGGGGCACTCGCTGTCTCCGTTGAGGCAAAGTCCTAAATTGGTTTTCTTTGTGTAGACTGAAGTACGGAGACCGTCTTCCGTCTTGCTTACAAGGACGTCGAGGAAGGGGAGCCGATCGTCGGAGCTGCGTTCGACTGTGTAATTCAGCACACTACACTGCTGAAATGCTTGACGGAGGGCTTCTACCTCATCCTCGGCGTTGACTTGCACAAAGATGTCGTCAATATAACGTCCATATCTGCGGGGTTGCTGCATCCTCCACGGTGCCCATATAAAAGTTAGCGAAGAGAACCCCCAGTGGGGAGCCCATCGCCACGCCATCCTTTTGGCGGAACATCTGGCCACGGTGGGTGGAGAAAGGGGCCTTCTTCGTGCATATCTCCAGCAGCGTACGGAGCGAGGCTTCCGGTATGTTGAGGGGCGCCCGTCGACTGATTCCTGTAGACACGATCAAGGATTATATCTATGGTTTCGTCGACAGGCACGTTCGTAAATAGGGACTCTTACATCCAGCGAGGCGATAATCCCGGTACCAGGGGATTATTACCAGAGTAGGTTTTATTTGCTGGATGAGTAGCGCCTCCAGCAGGCGCAACCGTCGGGCATCAGGGGCCTTCCCCATGATCTTCGTGTTCTTTATGATGACATCTCGGGAGATGGCCTCGTGATGTTTGGTGCGGGCGTGATTCTTTATAGCCCCCTCTTGGGCGTGGCACGAGAGTCTCTTCGCAGTCGCATGGTAGTCATACCTACGTAGGCGCCGCTGCATTCGCGGACTGGGCATGTATACTCGGTACACTACATGCGTCGCTTCAGGGGTTCTCGTACCTGTGGAGAGGGGTTATTTTCATAATAAGATCGCCACGTCCTCCGATTCTGGTAATATATGATTAGGTCGATATTCTTGGTGTCGTCAGTCGTGGATACATTATCAGAAATAATTTTCTTAATGGCGTCCTCTTCTTCACGGTAATGGGAACTCATGAAGGCTTTGTAGTACAGCTTGATATTATCCTGAGGGCGGGGCTGCGGTGGGCTCTCACTACCGTACCATTTCTCCAGGGCTGTGCGGACTTCCGTGCTGATTAATTTATTAGAGTACCCGTTATTCACAAGTACTTGGGGGGTGCGGTCGAGTTCCTGGTGAGTGTCCTGCCAGGTGAGCAGTGAGGGCCCTCCTGACGAAGGCCCTGACGGTGGTGCTTTTGAATTTGGCGGGGCACTCGCTGTCTCCGTTGAGGCAAAGTCCTAAATTGGTTTTCTTTGTGTAGACTGAAGTACGGAGACCGTCTTCCGTCTGCTTACAAGGACGTCGAGGAAGGGAGCCGATCGTCGGAGCTGCGTTCGACTGTGTAATTCAGCACACTACACTGCTGAAATGCTTGACGGAGGGCTTCATACCTCATCCTCGGCGTTGACTTGCACAAAGATGTCGTCAATATAACGTCCATATCTGCGGGGTTGCTGCATCCTCCACGGTGCCCATATAAAAGTTAGCGAAGAGAACCCCCAGTGGGGAGCCCATCGCCACGCCATCCTTTTGGCGGAACATCTGGCCACGGTGGGTGGAGAAAGGGGCCTTCTTCGTGCATATCTCCAGCAGCGTACGGAGCGAGGCTTCCGGTATGTTGAGGGGCGCCGTCGACTGATTCCTGTAGACACGATCAAGGATATATCTATGGTTTCGTCGACAGGCACGTTCGTAAATAGGGACTCTACATCCAGCGAGGCGATAATCCCGGTACCAGGGAGTCCTTGATGGCTTCTAAGAACTCTGCGAAGACTGCAGGCTGTACCGACTCGGGGACGTAAGGGGTCAAAATTTGGTTGAGGCGTTTAGCCAAGGCGTACGTAGGGGCGGGCGTCTGGCTGATGATCGGCCGGAGGGGGTTTCCTTGTTTGTGGGTTTTTACATTGCCATATAAATAACCCATGCTGTAGTCTTTTTGTATGGGCGGGAGGTGCACAGCATTTGTTGCAGCATTCACTGCGCTGATGACTCCGTTAGCCTCCCTCTTAATGTCGTCTGTCGGGTTCCTCGTCAGGCGCTCGAACTTGCTCTCGTCAGACAAAATAGCATCCAGCTTCTCGTGATATTCGGCAGTATCAATCAAGACGAAGGCTGCTGTCTTGTCCGCGCGTCGCACCGTGATGTTCACTTTCCCCTTCAGTTCCTTCGCTGCTTTCTTCATCTCCTTGGTGAGGATCCTGCTGGAGTGCGAGCCCCTCTCTGTAAGAGCTTCAGCAAGTAGGAGGGGTTGAAGGGCGTCGGTAGTTCTCACGATGCTCCGGGCTTCGAGTTGCTGGATGGAGTCTAGGAGCAACTCGATTTCGAGTCTCTTGTCATGAGGCCTGGGTCTCAAAATGAAGTGGCAATTAAGACCCAGCTTCAGAAGGGCGTCTTGATCGGGGGTGGGGTCGTAATCGGTAAGGTTAATGTATCCTTGGGTTCGTTCAGGGACGCGGAGTTTGCCGCCGTTCAGGGAGATGAGCTTGCGCAGGGCACCTCTCATCCACTGTTTCATGTCGTCCTCCTGAAGGCGGACGAGGCATCTCTCGATGTTCCCAGGGTACGTTGGTTCCTCTCCTACTGGGTTGTCTACATCCATGGGTATGTCACGTTCAGAATGTTCAAATTCGGTGTTGTCCAGTCCATGACTACCTTCCTCTCGAAGGGCACCAGGACGTACTGCTATAGGTTCCTCTCCTACTCCACTGTTGCCGGGGCTGCTTCTCACTCTCTCCCACTCCTGCCACAGTCTCTTGGTCTCGTTCTGGAGGGCACGCAGTTCGGTAGTCTTGATCGCTATTTGCCGCTGTAGGAGGAATTTTCTAAAGCTCCTGGTGTCCTCATTATTTCTGGCTGACGGGTCGTGTAGCCGAATATTAGTGTACTTCGGAAGCAGACCCTCTCTCAAGCATACTTTATTAAAAGTAATGGCTACTTCAGCAGCATTAAACTTGTAGAGATTCTTCTCTATTTTGCGAATAGCGGCTTTTTCAGTGCTACTTAAACAGGCTAGTAGAGCGCCTATAGAGGTCATGGTAAAATGCAGGGTCAAAATAGGTGTATATATTTGAATTTTACAGATAAACTATGATACCATAGTCATCAAAGTCATTAACGATTTTCTCTCTCTCCCTCTCTCTCTCTCTCTCTCTCTCTCTCTCTCTCTCTCTTTCTTAAAGCGAGCTTTCGTCTGGAGCTGCCAGACATCCTCGGGCTGGGAAGCTGAGGATGGACTGATCTTGGTGCGGTGGTCAGTCCGTCCTCCTTATATCTGTGGTTGACAGCAGGGGGTCTGCCCATGTTGTCTCCTATTGGCTGGTGGCGGTGAGTCTTGTTTTCATTGGCTGCCTGAGCCAGGTCTCAAGCCACTTTCTTCGGGCCGATGGCTGCGTTGCAGCATATCCTGCAGCCGCCTGGACCTCCTAAGCGGCGCTGTAACATTGATGGGCGTTGCGCTACGCTGTGGGACGTCACGGCTACTTTGATTTCCATCGGCTGCAGGAGTACCTCGTTCGGGGGCGTTGTCATCCATAGAGTTGTCATGATCGGTGTCACGGTGCGACGCGCGGACAAGACAGCAGCCTTCGTCTTGATTGATACTGCCGAATATCACGAGAAGCTGGATGCTATTTGTCTGACGAGAGCAAGTTCGAGCGCCTGACGAGGAACCCGACAGAGACATCAAGATGGAGGCTAACGGAGTCATCAGCGCAGTGAATGCTGCAACAAATGCTGTGCACCTCCCGCCCATCAAGGAAGACATACAGCCTGGGTTATTTATATGGCAATGTAAAAACCCACAAACAAGGAAACCCCCTCCGGCCGATTATCAGCCAGACGCCCGCCCCTAGAATAAAAATGAAAATAAAATCAATAAAAATAAAATGAAAATATTGATGAAATAAAAATCATAATAATACAAATACCAAATAATTATAGTTTGAATAGTAATAAAAATAAGAATCGTAAAATAAATAGTAATAATTTTGGAAAGAAAAAAAAAATAAAAAAGAAAGTATCTTAAATAAAAATAATAATAATAATAATAATAATAATAATAATAATAATAATAATAATAATAATAATAATAATAATAATAATAATAATAATTACTATGACAACAGAAGATGTAACCCGGAACCCCACACTATAAATACCACCCAATCGAATTAGAGTTCTGTTTTAGAGCAAAAAAAATAAATAAATAATAATAATAACAATCAGACAATGGATGAAGCCAGATACAGAGAGAACAAAGATCTCCTCCATGAAAACCTACAACACCAAGAAATTAAGGGAGAAAACAAGTGAGGTCAATGAAATAATGAGACTAATACACACCACCAATATCGCAGAAACAAATAACTTGACATATGCAGGAGCAAGATTAGTAGCAGAACTGATGGGGATACGAACACCAACACCACCAGCATAACCAACCCAAAAGCAACCGCCTTGGAAAAGGCGCCTGGAAAAGCAAATCATGGTGATGAGATGTGACTTGAGTAAACTGAAAGAGATGGCAGAAAAAAAGGCTAAGAAGCAAGAAAACAAGGGAGGAAATGAACGAGAAATACAAAGTACAGGA
The DNA here is from genome assembly GCF_015104395.2 of Macrobrachium nipponense. Classification (NCBI taxonomy): domain Eukaryota; kingdom Metazoa; phylum Arthropoda; class Malacostraca; order Decapoda; family Palaemonidae; genus Macrobrachium; species Macrobrachium nipponense. The sequence goes on from NC_087201.1 coordinate 148,103,213, forward strand.
GAGGGGACTAAACAACACAATAGAAGATGTAAAACAGAGGCTTAAGGCCAAAGCACAGAAGATCCATCGGTACATGAACAGGAATAAGAGATACCAACAGAACAAACTATTAGTAACCAACCAGAAAAGACTATACAGCCAACTAAGAGGGGAAGACAACCACCAAGAAATTCCTGAAGCCGAACCAAGTAAGATACTCAGGGAAAACATCTGGAGCAATCCGGTATCACACAACAAACATGCAACATGGCTCCAGGAAGTCAAGGCTGAAGAAACAGGGAGAATAAAACAAAGATTCACTGACATCACGACAGACACAATCAGACACCAACTAAAGAAAATGCCTAACTGGAAAGCCCCAGGTCCCGATGAAGTCCATGGATACTGGCTTAAAAACTTCAAGGCCTTACACCCAAGAATAGCCGAACAACTCCAGCATAAATCTCAAATCACCATACGCCCAAATAGATGACCACAGGAAGAACATCCTTTGTACAAAAAGACAAGAGTAAGGGAAATATAGCCAGTAACTGCAGGCCTATCACCTGCCTACCAATAATGTGGAATTTACTAACAGGTATCATCAGCGAAAGGCTATAAAACTACCTAGAGAATACAAACACCATCCCCCACCAACAGAAAGGCTGCAGAAGGAAGTGTAGGGGCACAAAAGACCAGCTCCTGATAGACAAAATGGCAATGAAGAACAGTAAGAGAAGGAAAACCAACCTAAGCATGGCATGGATAGACTATAAGAAAGCCTTCGACATGGTACCACACACATGGCTAATAGAATGCCTGAAAATATATGGGGCAGAGGAAAACACCATCAGCTTCCTCAAAAATACAATGCGCAACTGGAATACAATACTTACAAACTCTGGAATAAGACTAGCAGAGGTTAATATCAGGAGAGGGATCTTCCAGGGCGACTCACTGTCCCCACTACCTTATAGTAGCCATGATTCCCATGACAAAAGTATTGCAGAAAATGGATGCTGGGTACCAACTCAAGAAAAGAGGCAACAGAATTAACCATCTGATATTCATGGACGACATCAAGCTGTATGGTAAGTGCATCAAGGAAATAGAAACCATAATCCCGACTGTAAGGATTGTATCTGGGGACATCAGGATGGAGTTTGGAATAGAAAAATGCGCCTTAGTCAACCGGAACCCCACACTATAAATACCACCTAGTCGAATTAGAGGACTGTGATAGAGTAAAAAATAATAATAATAATAATGTGATAGTTTCTAAAAGGTATCATCAGTGAAATGCGGTACAACTACCTAAAGGATAAACACACCCCCTCCAACAGAAAGACCAGCTCTTGATAAGCAAAATGGTGATGATGAATAGTAAGAGAAGGAAAACCAACCTAAGCATGGCAGGGATCAACTACTAGAAAACCTTCGACATGATATCACATACATGGCTAATAGAATCCTTGAACGTATATGGGGCAGAGGAAAGCGCCATCAGCTTTCTCGAAAACACAATGTGTAACTTGAATTCAGTATTTACAAGCCCTGGGGTAAGACTAGAAGAGGTTAACATCAGGAGAAGGATCTTTCAAGATGACCCACTGTACCGACTACTCTTCGTACTAGCCATGATTCACATGAAAAAAGTACTACAGAAGATGGTTGCTGGGTACCAACTCAAGAAAGGAGGCAACATAATTAACCATATCATGTTCCCGGACGACATCAATCTGTATGGTGAGAGCATCAAGGAAATAGATGCCTTAAATCAGACTGTAAGTATTGTATCTAAGGATATCAGTATGGAGTTTAGAATAGAAAAATGTGCTTTGGTCCACATACAAAAAGGCAAAGTAACAAGGACTGACGGGATAAAGCTACCAGATGGGAATAGCATCAAACACAAAAATGGGTTAGGATATAAATACCCTGGAATAATAGATTGAGAGCATATAAAACACCAAGAGATGAAGGACACGATCAGGAAAGAATATATATTGAGACTTAATGCTATACTGAAGTCAAAACTCAACACAAGAAATATGATGAAAGCCATAAACACGTGGGCAGTGCCAGTAATCAGATACAGCGCAGAAGTGCAGTGGACGAAGGTAGAACTCCGCAGTATAGACCAGAAAACTATGAAACACATGAAAATACAGAAAACACTACACCGAAGAGCAAATACAAATAGACTCTACATAGTACGAAACAAAGAGAGGAGAAGGGTCACTAAGCATAGAGGACTGTGCCAACATCGAGAGCACAGCTGTGAGGCAAAGAGGAAGACATAGAAATATACAGAGACAGTAGAATGACAAGCAGAACAGAGGAATGGCACAACAACAATACACGGACAGTGCATGAGACAGACCAATAGAACTAGCCTGTGATGAAACATGGGAATGGCTACAGACGGGAGGAATCAGGAACCAAACAGAAGGAATGCTAACTGCGGCACAAGATCAGGCCCTAAGAACCAGATATGTCCAAAGAACGATAGACGGGAATAATATCTCAGCCAGGTGGGTATAGGAAAGGTGGTTGCATCTGGAGTGTCGGAAATTGACTAGTTGGTATCTCCTGCCTGCCTATACCACGCAACCTTCATTGACAGCAGGGTTGGTGTAATTGTAATTTAATTGAAATGTTAGTCATTACACATTCTTAAGGTAACTATAATTATAATACTTTAAAGAAATCTCTCCTCGGTATTAATTTTAGTTGTAATTGAAATTTCCTAAACGGTTCATGACGTCATACTACAGACATGACGTCACCTGCTGAAATGTTTTTGGAAATTAATGAAAAATGTAAATATTTCCTTATGTTTTCTTGATTTATATGGCACCAGACTCCATAATTTACCTATGGCAAAATGTCAACAAAGTTAAAAAGACCGCCTTCCCTCATTGACAACTGAAAGATGACAAGCATAGTATGAATGGGGAGGAGCTTAGTGATAGAAAACGATCAAGGAAATATCCTCGGGGACTGTGGTATCAGACCACAAGCGGGTGATACGTGCCAATAGACCAGACATGGCGTTCATTGACAAAATTAAGAAGAAAGTATTACTCACTGATGTCGCAATACCATGGGACGCCGCAGTATAAGGGAAAAGATTGAGAATTATCACGAGAGAGAGAGAGAGAGAGAGAGAGAGAAGAGAGAGAGAGAGAGAGAGAGAAGGATTTTGATATCACAGTATATCTGTTAAGACAGCACTCATCTTGACCCTGCAAGTGAAAATGACCTTATGCGCTCTACTAGCCTGTTTAAGTAGTACCAAGGAATGGCCAGAATCTAGACTACGAATAAAAATTGAACCTGGGAAACTCTACGGGTTATACAACGAATGTTTAACTACAGCCTCTGGCATCTTTGAATAAACTTAAAATTTACTTTCATAATTACCTGTCTTAGACATGCCAACCAGCTTAAGCAACAATGAGACAACCATAATTAGGAAAAAACCCCTACATAAAATTACTGTAGGCGAGGCAGCAATTATTTTAAATTTAACATATTAAAGAGAAGGTTTACTTCCAGAATAAAAATGAAATAAAATTAAAATTGATATATAATTTTAGAATAATAATAATAATAAAAATGAAATATATACAAAATGATATTCACAAAAGTTAAATATAAAATAAATAAAAATAATAATAAAGATAATAAAAATAATAAAATAATGATAAGAGATATAAAAAATCTAAAAAATGCAACAATATATATAAATAAAATTAGTAAAATGATAAAATTTATATATACGAACAATAGATATAAAATGAAAATATAAAAATAATAAAGTAATAATATTAGTAATAGATATTAAAAATAAAAATAAAAATTACAAAGATATAAATACAATTAGTTAAATGAAGATAAATAAAACAAAAAACAAATAATAAATCTAAAAATAAAAAAAATAGAAAATAAACATAATAAAATAATATCATTAAGAATATAAAATAGGATAAGTAATAATCAAAATAAGAGGAAGACAATAGAAGCAATATTTTTGTAAATATGAATAATAAAATAATAATAAAAATAAAAATGGGAATAACAATCATAAAAAAAGAAACAATTTAAATAAAAATAACGATAATAAAGTAATAATTAAAATAAAATAAAATAAAAATATAAAAGTTAAAAATAACAAAATTAACAAATAAATAAAATTAAAAATGAGTAAAAAACTTAATAATAAATAAATAAAGAAAACATAAATGATAAAAATAAAAAAAACAATAAAAAATGGAAAAATATAATAAAATAATACAATAAAAAGTAAAATAACAAAAATACTAATAACAATAATAAAATAGAAAATTAGAATAAAAACTAAAAAAAAATTATGAAAAAATAAAACAATAACAATATAAAACGAAAATAATATTAATAAAAATAAAACCAAAATAAAAAAGGAAAAATAATAATAATAAAAATAAAGATAAAAATGGATATAAAAGTAGTAAGAATAAAAAGAAAATATAGATTATGCAAATAAAAAATAATGAAATAATGTAAATAAAAATTAAATAAAATAAAATAAACATAAATATTGAAATAATAAAAATAAAAAAATTGTAAAAACGAAATAATAAATATATAAATATTATTAACATAGAAATTCAAAATATGAAAAGTAAGAATTTATATAAACATAATGAAAAATAAAACCCAAAAAATAAAAATAACAATAATATATAAATTTAAATAAAAACAACTAAAACGTAGGAAAAAAAATGAAAATAAAAATAATAATCATAAAAATAATAAAATAATAATAAAAATAAAAATAAAAAATAAATATAAAATATAATAATAATAATAATAATAATAATAATAATAAATAATAATAATAATAATAATAATAATAATAATGATAACAGAGGACTGGCACAACAAACCAATGCACGGACAATACATGAGACAGACTAAAGAACTAGCCAGCGATGACAATTGGCAATGGCTACAGAGGGGAGAGCTAAAGAAGGAAACTGAAGGAATGATAACAGCGGCACAAGATCAGGCCCTAAGAACCAGATATGTTCAAAGAACGATAGACGGAAATAACATCTCTCCCATATGTAGGAAGTGCAATATGAAAAATGAAACCATAAACCACATAGCAAGTGAATGCTCGGCACTTGCACAGAACCAGTACAAAAAGAGGCATGATTCAGTGGCAAAAGCCCTCCACTGGAGCCTGTGCAAGAAACTTCAGCTACCTTGCAGTAATAATAAGTGGTACGAGCACCAACCTGAGGGAGTGATAGAAAACGATCACGCAAAGATCCTCTGGGACTATGGTATCAGAACGGATAGGGTGATACGTGCAAATAGACCAGACGTGACGTTGATTGACAAAGTCAGAAGAAAGTATCACTCATTGATGTCGCAATACCATGGGACACCAGAGTTGAAGAGAAAGAGAGGGAAAAAATGGATAAGTATCAAGATCTGAAAATAGAAATAAGAAGGATATGGGATATGCCAGTGGAAATCGTACCCATAATCATAGGAGCACTAGGCACGATCCCAAGATCCTGAAAAGGAATCTAGAAAAACTAGCGCTGAAGTAGCTCCAGGACTCATGCAGAAGAGTGTGATCCTAGAAACGGCACACATAGTAAGAAAAGTGATGGACTCCTAGGAGGCAGGATGCAACCCGGAAAACCCCACACTATAAATACCACCCAGTCGAATTGGAGGACTGTGATAGAGTAAAAAAAAAAAAAATAAATAAATAAAATAATAATAATAATAATAATAATAATAATAATCATAATAATATAAGTAAAATTAATGAATTAATAATGACACAAATTCAAAATAAGAATAAAAATAAAAAAAATACAAATACAAATAATGAAAATAAAGAAAAAAAATTGTAAAATAAAATCTAATATAGTTAATCATTTTGAGAAAAAAAATGAAAATAATGAAATAAAACGGAAAAATATAAATAATAAAAATGAAAATAGAAACAATAAAAAAATAAAAATAAATAAAAATAATAAAAATAAAAAAACACTAATAATATATATATATACATATATATATATATATATATATATATATATATATATATATATATATATATAGTATAATATATATATATATATATATATATATATATATATATATATGATCCTGAGAGCATATGATGATTCAAGCTGCTAATAGCGTGGACGTTTCAAATATAGTCGTATGATATTCATCCAAATTTCTGGAGTTTGAGGCAGTGAAAATGGCTTAATGTTGAAAAACTACGTGTGCAGACATTTGAGATGTCGAGAGAGAGAGAGAGAGAGAGAGAGAGAGAGAGAGAGAGAGAGAGAGAGAGAGAGAGAGAGAGAGAGAGAGATGCTACATTCTCACTCATCAATGGAAAAGCAACACTCCACATTCCCCCACCCGTAATTGTTTCAACATCCTCTTCAGCCAACAGTTATAGATTTAGAGGGCACAAGGACGGGGGGATTATTCATTCACCATTTATAGAGAAAAAAAAAAAAGAAAATCCGAATAATATTATCCCTCTGTGCTATTTTGTCGCCTGGCATGCCCCGACCCTTCCCCTTTTGTACTGCCGGGATGAAGTCATTTAATTATGAAATTCTAACTTGACCCTCGTGATTACTTCTCTTCTTTCTTAAACATCTGTTTCTGATACCAAAAAACCAATGAAGTATATGAGCTCTTCATTCCCTTCCAATTTCAAATTTGGGCTCAATGAAATCATTTGGGATTCCGCCTAAATAAACCATAGATACGCAATACCCAAACTTCGCAAATCCTTATTTGGATGCTATGACGGACAAAATGACTGTTTCATATCTGACATCTACGGCAGAGGACATATAGATTGAATGGCAGTATAAATGAGATTTATTTGATGTTAGTTTCCATGGTAATCACCACGTAAATTTGAACCAGGGGCTAAGAAGTGTCACGCTTTGAATATTTTACTAAATATGACGTCACATACAGTTTTTCAGGCATGAATGGCCTTGTAACTCCATAATTATGATGAAGTATGAGGTATTCATGGGGGGTGCTTATCATTTAGATTTGTATGAGACAATTAAGGAAATTTCTAGCGTTAGATAAGAGACCTAATAGAATTTGGATCCAATGGTACTGACCTAGGCTCTAGAATCCGTTCTTGTGCTTCTCTTATAATAAAAGATGAGAATTGAATTTCTCTATCTGTCTCTGTCCGTCTAGCTGTATGTGTTGTCTCTTCATATACTCGAGTTTTACTCATAAACTCTTACTCTCTTAAGTATCAATTATCAGTAAATGAGTTTTATGCACTCTAGACCAAAACCCATACTATTACCATTGATAAAACTACCTTAGGATAGAAGGAAACGAAAGTCAATTTGCTGATGTAGACAGGAACGTATTTCAGAGAGAGAGAGAGAGAGAGAGAGAGAGAGAGAGAGAGAGAGAGAGAGAGAGAGAGAGAGAGGAGATCTATTGTGCATTGTTTCCAATATTTATTGACAAGACTGTTATTACAGTGGTGGAGAAAGTCCCGAACACCTGACACTTTATCTAAAACTGTGTGGTCAAATAATCAAGAAGTGAATACTGTGCCACGCAATTTGATATGAAAAGTACTATATATGGTCCACTTTCTTTTAACTCTGAACATCTCTCTGTTCCAAAAGATTGTTAAGTAAGATTGCCTTCGTTTCTCTTCAGTGATGACCCTGATACTGCTGTCTTTACTCAAAATTTTCATTGTTATGATATTGCCGGTTTTTAATGCAAATACTTTTTCTTTTAAAATTGGGCTGTTAAACTGGAAATATGCGCCTATAGTAAGAACTACTGCGAAGCAATTAAAAAACGTGCAGGCAAGGTTGCAATCTATGGATACCTGCTTGCAATATGACCATGTTGCAAGAAAGGCAAAAATGGCCTTATAATGCTTTTGTTGCTTCTCGGGGTCAACCAGACTTTTCCTTCAAACTATATAAGATTTCAATATACAGACATTTGCTTGCAATAATGCTGTTTTGGAAGCAAGGAAAAACTAGGTATGCCAAAATGGCGAGAAGAGTCTTGCGTGCTTTTGCGGGATCAATCGGACTTTTCCTTCAAATTGCTTTGTCGATCGAAAGAATGAGTGCTCGGCTGAATAGATCCTATGCTTGACTATAAAGCACCTTTACTTGGTGATAATGGGTGAGTCCGATGCAATTAATTATTCCATCATAAGATTTGACAAAACGTCCTGAATATCTACATATGAAAATATAAAAGTCACGCCAAATGAAGAGAAGTCATTCATGTTCAAATGCAGGAAAGAATGGAAATAATAAGCAAGTGAAGGCAGCTATAGCAATTATACTAGGAGTAAGAAAATTAAGGAAATATGGATTTTAATGATGATTTTCATGTTAGATATTGATTTTTGTTTAAAGTGAATTCCCACAAAATAATAAAACTACAGATTTCCATAAGATTTGATATGGAAATCGTAAAAAAAACGCATATACACAAGTGGATTCATTGGAATACACCTTAACCTAACCTATACCTAAAGGGCTGAGTTTTACCTGACCTGACCTGATTTGGTGGGACTAAACCGTAAAATGTTTCATCTTTGTCTTGGAGATACTAAAGTCTCTATGGCAATGCTATTTTTCTCTTAATGCGGCCAACCTCTCTCAGCAAACACAACACACTGTTACATTAGCAGCATGAAATGATTGAGCAAAAACGCAAGACTTCCCTTACCAATCTTGTACGAGACAACTCAACAATGCTGAACGTTGAGCTGTGCCCAAAATGGCGGCGATCTCAAATATGATCCATAGTGGGCCAAATGAGGTCAAATACATTTCAAATGACGTCACTCACTGTATATGACTGGAATGTTACAGAAAATGTTACTTGTGGGTACATAGTGACTCTCGTCGATCGTTGTTACTTGAAGTGACATAAATTTTAATTAATACTCCAAATGAAGTTTTCTGCTATAGTGTCCAGATATTCTCTATTTTCAGATTGTTGTCTCATCTTTGAAGCTTCTGCCAGTGAGTCTCAACTTAAATTCATGTTTTCTGGCAACCTATTTTTGAATAGTGCGTCATATTTCGTGTACAAATTATAATTAGTGACGTAATTTATGAAAGAAACAATTTTCTCCAACAATATTTGTTTTGGAAACTAAACATTGACGAAATTCGCCATTGCCGCCTGAAGATTTTGGAAATTTGTCTAAGCGCATCACATTATACAGAAAACCATTCGCACTCCTAACTATGAAGTTGCCAGGGCCCGATAATGGATTCTTCGGATAAATTGGATTTTCTTTCAGCATTTAGGCTTCTTCCAACACTCATGAGCATATACTCGATTTAGGAAATGGTTTTTTTATTCTTCTTCAAACGAAGAAAGGAGGGAAATTTTCTCGTGCTCAACTTTATTGCGAAACCAGGAGCAGAACCTTCGTGGTGAATAGCTTCAATGTCCAGGTCACTTCAGGCCATGTCTGGCAGTGATGATCATTTTTCCGAAATACCCGGCAGGAATAAACGGTTGCGCGGTAAATTTTTTTTCCCGCCAATGCGGCCACATATCTGTCAGCAAATGAGACTCAGACAGATCCCATTACTGCGTTACCTCTCTGGTGGAATAGCTTCCATTTTTGTGACGATGAAAGGGCATCTCGACAGCACCTGGTTTTGCGAAGACAAAACATAAACTACTTTTTCTCAGGATTCTCTTGAATTAGAGGAAAGCAAAATACGAAATCCTTATATAGATGGTTCTCTTTTAATCACAAACGAGCTGCACGAATGAGGAAAAATTATCCCAAACAAAAGGGGGTAGAAATGATCGTTCATTTACGAACGAGGAAATCGCAAAAAAGAGGAGAAAAAAGGTAATTATGCGATCAAACATAATGGCTGCAAACGACGAAGGCCCCTCGGGTTCGCCATCTTCGGAGAATATGGCCATTAAAGTCAAACTCCTGAGACTGCGGGAGGAGCAGCAACCATCCTAATGAGGAGTTTTCATTATCGAGGCCTTCGGATGAGAGGACATATCTGGAAGGCGGGGTGAGGCATGGGAAGTCCTTTGTGTGGGATATCATTGGACATAAAACGATCGATCTATCTCAGGCATCTTGAGCGCTGTGAAGGGCCTTTGACGAGCGCCTGAAATTTCCCGATCATTGTTCGATCTCTGGCGTTCCAGATGAGAATCTTGGACGTCATCGGAAAGCGATACTACGGCTTTTATGATCGAAGCAATGGCTCAACCAATCGCTCTGAACCATGGCCTTTCACTTCATTGGTCAATCGCCGATATCGCTACCATTGTAGACTTTTCGTTCTTGTCTCATGGCGTGTAAACGATCTCGGTATAAAGTTTAAAGCGACTTTCTCTAAGTAATTTGATCTGTCTCTGTGCTGGCATTTTCTTGGTATATTGTAAGTATGATATATATATATATATATATACATGAAATTGTATATATCTTTAGTTATACTCGTAGACCCAAAGCATTTTAAGATGTATGTATGTATGTATATATATACACACATATACACACACATATGTATATATGTATATATATTTATACATACACCTTAAAATACATATGCGAATTCATGTATTTCACAGTAATACAGTCAAACTTACAATATACGCAGGTAATGCCTGCGCAGAGACAGACGGACGTTTTCTCGCGAAAAGGTGCGTATATTCTCACGCCTATTTCGGAATCATATCATCAGAACACAATGATATTCAGATTTAACTGGAATCTAAATATACGCCTGTAATTTCACGGAATAGTGAAGACACCTGTTTCAGATACGATATGAAAAAGTTATAATGACTGGGGACTTTAGAGCATTTCATATATTTCGTCACTATATTGTAGACAACACTGCCGATGGATATCATTTCAGCTCATTTCTTAAGCGGTTATGCACACGCACACACACCCTCATACACACACACACATTCAAACACACGCACGCACACACACACACACACACACACACACACACACATATATATATATATATATATATATATATATATATATATATATATATATATATATATGTGTGTGTGTGTGTGTGTGTGTGTATATATATATATATATATATATATATATATATATATATATATATATATATATATATATATGTATGTTATGTATATATAAGTATAAAGCCACGAAGGAAAGATAAAACAACGGAGTTTCTGTAAGATCTTGCAGCAATACGTTGTTTTTCTTTCCTTCCTGGCTTATGCCTTTATTTACGCATTTATCACGTTTCCAAATTTCGTGATTCAGTTATACATACACGCACAAACACACACATATACATATATATTTATATATATATATATATATATATAGTATATATATATATATATATATATACATATATATATATATATATATATATATATATATATATATATATGCGGTGTGTGTTGTGTGCTTACGTGTGATTGTGTATGTATTGGGCAAATGTAAGCAACAACAACAAAAATATCATATAAGCAGAAAACAAATTTTTTCTTACAAAGGGGAGAGAGAGAGAGAGAGAGAGAGAGAGGAGAGAGAGAGAGAGAGGGTGCCCATAAGGACGACCACCAGTCTAAGCTATTTATTGTTTAAATTTAGAACATTTATCAAAATAACGTCAGCTATTCCCGGGTGTACTAAGAGGTTTCCCAGACCTTTTTCTTTTATAAATTTGTTATTTTATTTCAAAATTAAAAACATATACGTACTTAAAACCTTAGTATTTCTAACTATATTTAGTTTTTTTTTTTTTATCAAACGTGCTTTCAAAAAAATGTTTGAATGTTTGATGTGGTCCCTCTTTAATGAGAGAAACTGATTTCGTGGAAAAGGTCAATAATTCCGAGGTGTTAGGGCGGGGGTGGGCGGTGGCTGGAGGGGGGTGGGGGGTGGGGCGGGACCAACTTAGTGGGGGTGGATATTTGATGCAAAATAGGTGTTGGAAAGGAAAGGTCTTCGTTACCTTCCGCTAAGGGAAATTCTAAGCATTCACACATACATGCACACACACACACACGCACACACATATTTTGTGGGGAATTTTATCTATTTTTATCTTTATCAAATCATGGTTGTTTACTGTATTTACAAAAATGAATACAGAGTTATGATGTCATCTTTTCAAGCAAACTTCAGTATTTTTCATCTGCTTCTCTACATGTTAACAGGTGAATGTTCTTTGGTATTTCTGTTATGTATGCCTGAAGTGGCTGTAGAACAGCTGAATAAAGCTATATATTACGAGATATTAAAAAAAAACATATTTTTTTAAATGGGACCTTTCTTTACTAACAAAATTCACTTGTCAATGAAAACTTGAAATCTCAAAATAATCCAGACATAACAGCAAAATAAATCTACAACTCTAAAAACATCTCTATCTAACGTATTTCAGTCTGGGCAACATGCATCTATTTATTTTTTACTGTATACTTCGTGATCTTCCTGGCAACCTACCTACTCTCCCTCAAGAAACAGCAAAGCCACTCCTTGGAACGATTCGAGTGCGTGGTAAGAGGCAATGCTGGTTTGGAAATTGCCATCGAAAGACAATCTCGGACAGAGAAATGATCCTTGGGTTTCCGCAGGAACTGGGATACACTTCTATGTACACGGAATGGGGAATGCGCCGATTTTTTTTTCATTTTTATGTACCAAACGTGGACTAGGATTTTTATAAGCGAACATTAATACAAAATATATTTTTGGACATTATTATTATTATTATTATTATTATTATTATTATTATTATTATTATTATTATTATTATTATTATCTATTATTTTTTTAGCATTATTTTTTATTATTATTCGTTTTTCTGACTCAGCTACGTTGTTAAGTAGAATTCCAATATCTATATTTGTCTTCAGTAGGATATTTATCAAAAATGTTTTATTATATATTTTGCTTATATTTTTGACAAATATCATAATTAAGACAATTTTATTATTATTTTTTATTTTTTTAGTTTTTTTTATTTTTTTTTTTTTTTTTGTCTATCACAGTCCTCCAATTTGACTGGGTGGTATTTATAGATGTTGGGTTCCGGGTTGCATCCTGCCTCCTTAGGAGTCCATCACTTTTCTTACTATGTGCGCCGTTTCTAGGATCACACTCTTCTGCATGAGTAGTGGAGCTACTTCAGCCTCTAGTTTTTCCAGATTCCTTTTCTTCTCTTGTCCATTTCTTCCTCTGGTAAAACGCTTCTGTGGCTCCAGTCTCTGGTTGTTTGTTACTGTCGTTGTGGTGGTCAGTTGCTGGATGACGACCTCAAATTACTTGACCGTCCTCCCCTTCAACTGGGCTGAATACCTGGCTGCCGGACGAAGCTCCTCTGTTGCCAGAGGTTCCATTTACGTCGTTGTCGTTTAATCTTTCATTTCTTTCCACCATTGCTGAGTTTTGCTATTTAACCCATAGCTGGACCCTACCCCGTCAGGAATAGATACTCATTTACAGCTGAGTAGACTGAGGAAATTATGGTAAAGATCCTTTCCCAAGGAATCAACGCCGAGGAGAGCGGTCAACCATCCAACGACTGACCAGCCCCAATGTTGCTTAACCAGTCCATTGACGACCTAGCCTTTTATTATTATTATTATTTATTAAAAGTGATGGCTACTTCAGCAGCGTTACACTTGTAGAGATTCTTCTCTATTTTCCGAATGCGGCTTTTTTCGTGCTACTTAAACAGGCTAGCAGAGCGCCTATATAGGTCATGATTAAATACAGTGTCAAAATAGGTGTATATATTTGAATTTTACAAATAAACTATGATACCATAGTCATCAAAGTCATTAACGATTCTCTCTCTCTCTCTCTCTCTCTCTCTCTCTCTCTCTCTCTCTCTCTCTTTCTTGAAGCGAGCTTTCGTCTGGAGCTGCCCTCTAGACATCCTGGGGCTGGGAAGCTGAGGGTGGACTGATCTTGGTGTGGTGTCCGTCCTCCTTGTATTTGGGGTCGAAAACAAGGGTGTCTGCCACCCCATGCAGATCTCCTATTGGCTGGTGGCGGTAAGTCTTCGTCTTCATTGGTGGCTTGAGCCAGGTCTCAAGCCACTTTCCCCGAGTCGATGGTTGTGATGCTTCTGGTCCTGCAGCCGTCAGGACCTCCTGAGTGGCGCGGTAACGTTGATGGGCGTTGTACTACGCTGCGGGACGTCACGGCTAATTTGATTTTCATCAGCTGCAGGAGTACCTCGTTCGGGGGCGTTGTCTTCCGCAGAGTTGTCGTGATCGGTGGCGTCATTGTTGGTGGCAGGTTTTCTCATACTCGTAGGGAGGAGAAATTCTTCCTGCGTCGTATTCAGTGTAGGTTTTATTTGCTGGATGAGAAGCGCCTCCAGCACCGTAACCGACGGGCATTAGGGGCTTTCCCGATGATCTTCGTGTTCTGTATGATGACATCCCGGGAGGTGGCCTCTTGATGTTTGGTGCGGGCGTGATTATTATTATTATTATTATTATTATTATTATTATTATTATTATTATTATTATTATTATCCAAAAGATATACCCCAATTCATATGGAACAAGCCTGCAGGTGCCATTGACTTGAAATTCGATCTTCAAAAGAATATCGTGTTCATTTGAAAGAAGTTACAGAATATCATTTACAGGAAGTTCAGAAAGAAGATATCAGTTATTAGCAAAGGAATAAAGGCAAATAAATTAATTAATAAATAGATAGATAAAAATACGAATAAATGATTAAGATGCAAAGTAAATTGTTATAGGGCAGTAAGGCACTGCATCTTCGCTTGAACCTTTGAGGTTCTAATTGCACAGTCCAACGGTGTGAGGAATAAAAGTTATTAAAAGATGTCTGGTATTTTACATAAAACATTTTCACTGCCTTATTAAAATCACAACATAATGCACTTAGTTTTGTTGTTGTTTCAGCGATAAAGAGGAGAACAACAACATAACAACAATAGCAAAGATAAGAGCAGTGATATTCAGAATAGATGCATGTGACGTAATACAAAAAGCTCACACTTCAGATATTCATATATTTCTTAGCTTGAATAACCTCACTTGCTTAATACCAGATACAATTATGGCAGGGGACAGTCTCTGAATTAATTAACGTCAACTTTTGCTGTTCAATCAAACGTTATCTAACAATGAAATAATTATATATATATATATATATAGTATATATATATATTATATATATATATATATATATATATATATATATATATATATATAGATATTTCTGTGTGTGTGTGTATGTGTTTTGCTTGTTTTGTATACATATGTAAATACACGGCAGGATATTACCCAACCTTCTTTTGAAAGCTTTCTAGCAATTCAGATTAATCACATTTCGTGGTTTGTAAAATTTACGGGCCACGTTTGTAAATGCCAGTAGAGGAAATGTGGAAAGATTGAAGAGACACAAGAAAGGAGGGAGGAAATAAATACATTCTTTGAAATATTCCCAGAAGACAACAATAACTCCGCTGACTTTGTTTAGGTTTTATTTTAAAGAAACGCTAGTTTGTTTAGTTCGTTATAGTCTGAGTTTAATTGAAAGTGTTGACGTTCTGAGAAAACAGTTTCTGAGTAATACCGAAACTTGAGAACATGGGTAGGGGGCCAAGAGGAAACACAGATGTTGGTAAGAACCTGGCACGTATTTTCATTTTTCTGTTTTGTAATGAATAGGCATTCACGGATTAAATGTATAACATTTGGAGGGTGGCGTGGTTTAGTATTATATGTATTATTGCCATGCACTATTCAGGTTACTTGAAGTATTTTTCTTCCGCATAATTAGTAGGTTTATTCCTATATTATTCACATTCAAATGTGTCTACTTATAGCTATATATTATTAAGTATATAATTAGCAATTCTTGACGATAATTCACCCAGAGCCAAGCTCTATAAAATCAACTAAATCTCGCCACTTCCGCCCTTTTCCTCTCTTTTTCCTCTCTGCCGTCTCTTCCATTTTCCTTATTCCTTTGTCATTTGTTCTAATGGTCACGGGAGGATCGTTGTTTGTTAGCAGTTGCTTTTGCAAAATGTCAAAAGACTGAGGAAGGAAAAAAGGCATCGTTTAATTAAAAGCTTATGGAGATTAAAATGCGATTGAATTGAATCCTCTTGAGAAGGGCGGCTCGCCCAGGATTTTCTAAATTATTCTCCGAATCCTACTAGTTTGTTTAGAAAGCTTATCGCAAATCATGTCGGTATTCCGGATAGCAATGCCCATCAAACTTTATTTAAACACATGGTGAAGAATCAAAGCTTTAAAAAATTTATTCGTGAAAAAAATTATATAACAATACTATTGGTGATGTAACTGAAGGGGCAACATCTAATAAAAGTGAGTCTTATGAAATACTTTCACAAATAACTCTTCAATAAAAGTTGAGCGGCACTAAAATATACACCGCACCCCAATTCCATACGATCTAAGGTAATGCCAAAGAAACATATCAGTGAGATGAAATGTG
This sequence comes from Macrobrachium nipponense, assembly GCF_015104395.2. Taxonomy (NCBI): domain Eukaryota; kingdom Metazoa; phylum Arthropoda; class Malacostraca; order Decapoda; family Palaemonidae; genus Macrobrachium; species Macrobrachium nipponense. The sequence continues at coordinate 148,119,756 of NC_087201.1, forward strand.
GATGGGCAGCTCGGAACTTTTGAAGGAATCACAGCTGAAGTATCCAATCTGCAACAGTGGCCGATTTCTTTACAAAATGAATTCCTATTCCATCGGTCAAAAAACCTAACAGTGACCCATCCCTGGAATAAAACTATAGGCCTATCATAACATTAATCATATACTCCAAACTTCTAGAGCTTACTAAATCTTGATACCTGTAATAGGGCGGTTTTAATGACCTCCAGTTTGGGTTTGTGACCAAGAGAAGGACAACATATCGGCGGTCACCTTTAGTCATGATGTAGCAAGATTACATGGGTGGTTGGGCTTCTCCGGATATGCAAGCTCATATGATCATGACGGTGCCGTTGAATACATTGGACACTACTTCAATAAAAAAAAAAAAACTTTATTATAGGCTATATGATACCTTTGTACTGGCTACAAAAACGTCAACAGTTAAAATAAGTAAAGGAAGTTAACAAAGGGACTTCTCTATTAAAAGTATTGATTAGGATGTTTTGGAGGACTTGTCCAATGCATAAGTAGGCGTTTACGGTAACAGTTTAAGATATGAACTAATTAAGCCAATGAACATTACAATAACCTCATACAAACTGCTTTCAGCCACCTTTTCTTCAACAGTTCAAATGAAGTGAAACAAATTAATAATGAAACTTCTTCACGTAATCAAGAATTCTTACACAGTAAGAAACCAATTAAAATCATTAAAACAAAAGATTTTTTTCTTTTCAAAAATGAGATATCAATCCAATATTTAAAATTACTCTCTCTCTCTCTCTCTCTCTCTCTCTCTCTCTCTTTCTTTCCCCGTTATTAAAGACAAATAGATCTCCACCAGCTGGCAAGTTTCTATTGATCTTGACAGAACAAAAATATTTCCTTCGTATGAGACAATGTCCGAAAGAAAATTGCCAATTTCTCGAACGGTGGAGGACAGATGTCCCAAAAATCGCCAGATAGTTCTGTCCTAGAATCTCCGTTTGACTGACAGCATCTTGCAGTGTGAGCGCAAGCGTAGATTTTCATAGGTAATGAAAAAGGATTGTTGGAAATGGAATATAAATCTTGGCCTAAAGGCAAATGCTGAAACCTACGGGGTCATTCAGCTGAAAATAATCTATAACAATAAAATTCGAGTTGATGTTGTTTGTCCTCCCCCGTAGGGGAGATGTGACGCACCCATTCACCCCCTGAAAACCGGTTTGTCCTACACGGTGGGGGACGGGGTAGGCAGGGGAACGGGAGATTTGGCAGATATCCGCCCTCCTCCTGCAAACCTGCTTGACCGCCCTGGGTGGGGACGGGGTATGTAGGTTGGAGGGCAGAGAAGACAGCAGGGCCAAGTTTAATTTTATGGGAGAATGTGGAGAGTAAGATGGGAAAAGCGAATATGACTGGAGGTATAGTAAAAGGAATGCAGGAGTTATAGCTAGGATCCGAACGAAAGCTACAAAGAACCTTAAGTATGCCTTAAGTATGCCTACAGAGGGCCGCGTGAGGTACGATGACGGCACATCACTTTCCTAAAAAAAAAAAAAAAACTAAAAAAAAAAATAAAAAAGTTGTTCTTACTCAGTGTTCAGGTTAATTAAAACTCTTCAATAACTATGATCATTTAAACTTAAGGCGGCAGGAATCTTTTTTACCCGCTGACTGAATCATAGTCAAAAGCAAAACTCCCTCCAAACTTAATACTGTATAGGTAATCAAGGATGGATGTTTGCAGAACTTTTTTTTCCTATAAATATGCAAGTGACATCCATTCGTATAACCTTTATCTTACGCACTTTCTAGTGTCTCGATGTATTTTTGGCTATGTCTGGTACTCTGTCAAACAAAAAAAAGTTTCAAGTATCTCTCTCCACTAACTATCCTACATAGTTTGGAAAATAGCAATTAAACGGCACACTAATGATCTTATTCTAAGAAAGATATTAATAGGATACTACTTATCTTACGCCGTGCAAGTTGGGTTCCTTTAGTAATGTATATTTCTTAGCACTGGAAACTGATCTCAGCAGAATCAACCTTCCCATCGCACCTGAAATTCAAACAAAGTTAAAAGTTTTTAGACTTACTCGGCCATAGATGGAATACAGAACCTCGATTGGAAATAAAGTAACACAGAATTGACTTTATATAGAGTCAGTTTAGAGTAAAGATAAGAGAGTTAGAGGCAAAACGTCCATATTAAACTTTAACTTCATGATGAACGAACACGCAAAACAGGATCTATGAGAATAGCTCTCAGGCAGAACTGTAGTTACGGGTAGAGATGTGTTCATTTTTCCAGATTTTTTTTTTTTTTAGACAACTGCGAGCAATTTATTTTCATTCTGCGCCGCGTGAAAATGCGTAAACCTTATATAGTTGTCAAAAATAACATCACTGGGGAACGAGCCTTTGTTGATATTTGTTTGCATAGCTAATTGAGAACATATCGTAGTTAACTTGTTTATTCACATGAAAAATGGATTTGTTCGTCAACTATTTGCATGAGAGAAGAGAGAGAGAGAGAGAGAGAGAGAGAGAGAGAGAGAGCGAGAGAGAGACGAGAGAGAGGCTGAAAAGAAGGAAACTCATCCTACATTTCGGGAAGGTGCACTGGCCTTCACTAGTGCCTTTGGTCATTGTTCTGACGAGATGTGATAAAAATTCCTTCTTCATATACTCGTAATCTTAAAATAGACTACATGGTCAGTTTAATCAACATGACTATTCTGGCACAATATGTGCCACGTAAACATAAGTCCATGCACATGCACACGCGCATTGTCTATTTTTCTATCTATTCTCCTATCTATCTATATATCTATCTACGCATATGCACACACACAAATATATTGTATATAGATATATATATATAAATATATTATTAATATATATATATATATATATATATATATATATATATATATTATATATATATATATATATATATATATATATATATATATATATATATATATATATATATATATATATATATATAGAGAAAATAGACAAATGCGCGTGTGCATGTGCATGGACTTATGTTTTCTTTAATGATTTGACACAGCCATAGGAATTTTTTACCTTGGAAACATAAAAAAATGATAATCAAATAATCATTGCTTATCAGACGCCAATAACAACGAATAAGTATTTCGTTACAGGAAAATCATGCAAACATTTTAAGTCAGGTTCAGAGTCAGGTTAAGCTGTTCTTTAGATATCGAATGTATATGAAAATGTTAAGCTTTCTTTCCCTGATCTTATTTGGTCAATCTTTTATATCACACAAATCTTTGTATATATATATAACACATATATATTATATATACTATATATATATATATATATATATATATATATATATATATATATATAAATATATATATATATATATAATATATTATATATATATATATATATATATATATATATATATATATATATATATAAATATATATATATATATATATATAATATATATATATATATATATTATATATATATATATATATATATATATATAGAATATATATAATATATATATATATATATATATATATATATATATATATATATATATCATATATATATATATATATACAAATACAACCATGAAACTTTTTACTTAAGGTTGAAGCTTCAAATGTCAT
>NC_087201.1:148125905-148130905 GCF_015104395.2 Macrobrachium nipponense
ACTTATGAGTGTAATCTATTACTAAAATTGGTTATAAAATTTGCTATTTGAAAATAAGATTATTTTTCTTTACAGGAATTTATCTCGTAGTAAAGCATCTTTAACTATAAAAATATCACAATAAGTGTTATAACTTACAATAAACGAAAATTACTTTGTCAGTAATATACTGGACAATCAAGTGCAACGGAATATGAACCGAAAAAGGAATATATTTAACACCTGTAGTGGCAAAGAAATTCTAACAGAAGACGTACAACACTACATGTCAATGATCAGTCAGCTCTCCTTAAAAAAGAAAAGAAAAAAAAGTTATTTCTCCTCATGTTCTCTTACCAGAAAATGAAATAAAATCTTGACCATAAAAGAGCTATAAAAGCGAACAAAGTTTTTGTTGCAGACATAAGCTGTTACTAGATCATTGGTTAAGTGATCATAGTTTCCGAAAAGTTAAGCAAAGAGAATTCATCCTATTTTATCACACAATATTAATCTCTTTTACTCAATTTATATTTTTCTGTTCTAATTCTCTCTATGATAACCTGAAAACACAGAATAATAAGAACACTAGGAACTTACTAGTAAATATAGGATAATTACCCAGTCGATTAATTGTCCAGATATATTACGTTTGATGTCGAAAATGTCTAACAGTAAGAACTCCAAGACGATGATTAGCCCATCTGAGTAGTACAACCCTGAATGATTTCACAGTTATAATCATCTGAGGTTATTTAAAAAGAAAATATAGGAATCACTGACACATACAACCTTCGTAAATGCAAAATCCGTTTAGTGGCTACCAGATATTACTGTATTAACTGCCACTTCGTGTGTTTCTTCTTAAAATTATTTTGTAAAAAATACAAGTGAGAGTAATCAAAATTTTTCAGTAAGGAAGACAATTTTAAACAGCGGGCAAACGGAAGAGACACATCTTTTATTAAAGTTGGTTCCCATAGAAAGAGAATACTTTGGACTATTCCATCGATAAGTACTGTTACCAATCCCAGGCTTTACTCGTAATGAAAACTGATAGCAAAAAAGTTCTTTCTTTTAGTGCACATTTATTCGTATCCAAGTTTCTGCAGATTCTTCGAGGTGTCGTTTCTCTGTCTGACATTGTCTTCCGATGGCCATTTCCATTGCGGTATTGCCTCTCACCACAAGCTGCTGTCGTTTTAAGGAACGGCTCGTCTCTTTCTTGCGAGATAGTAAGTTGCATCGGAAAACGTAAATCAACCGAATCTAAGTAAATTTGATCTACACATCTTTTATTGCAAGAGAGAGAGAGAGAGAGAGAGAGAGAGAGAGAGAGAGAGAGAGAGAGAGAGAGAGAGAGAGAGAGAGAGATTAATTTTCTGCTTATACTAAAATCTTTTTATATTTCGGTTTTTTACTGATGTAAAAATAGAGTAGGCAAAGAGATATGTCCATGAAAAGACTCATTATCGCTTCTAAAACGACCCTAAGCACACATCTCATCTCATATAAACTTAGTTGTTATGAACTTTGAAACTTGTTAAAAGCAAAAAAAATAAAATAAAATGGGTTTTAATATTAAAGCCTGCCTAGAATTACGTCATATCTCTCTAGCATTCATTACAAATGTTAATTTTTCATTGAAGATTTTCTATAAAAATATTTCACGTACAGGCCAACATTTTCATTTTCCCTTTTGTATTCACAAACCCAAATGGAAAGATATTTTTCTTTTGCTAAGAAACCAGCAAGACCAGTTAGCCATTCAAGCCTAAAGTGACACATTAAAAAAGGGGGAACTAAACAAAACATATACTAAAATGTAATATGGATGGAGAACCAGTTCTTATGTAAAATGCATAACTGCTAAATTTCATGAAATGTCCTCCAAATAGCAGTCTTGGGAATAACTTGGCAGTATAAGTCGCCCTCGTGAGAGAGAGAGAGAGAGAGAGAGAGAGAGAGAGAGAGAGAGAGAGAGAGAGAGAGAGCTCTGTTAAAATAATTTGTGTCTATGCTTGTTTATATGTGTAATTTCTAGATCTTATACTTCCTCGAGCATGCTACACTACTGTTGCGAAAGTGTCTGTAATGTAAAAGCAGCATCACATTCTTATAAGAGCAAATATGAAAAGGATGGAAACTGACGATTTATGTGTCAGCATTTTGATCCCTTGATCACGTCGAAATCGTCTGCTACAGCAAGGCTCATTTATGGATTGGGTCCTTGATGGAAATTCATCTCTAACAGTCTCTCAGACGTAACGTGAAAAAAAACATTGAGGGCGTAAAATTGTGGGTGTGGGATGTGGGGGGGGGGGGGGGGGGGCGGGGGGGGGGGGGGGGGGAGGGCCTCAAATATTCTCACTTGATGTCACAAGAACATTCCTAAAATTCAATAAGAAGACAAGGAGAGCGGCGCATGTGGGTGCAAATCGAGCCGTCGACAGGAGGCCACTTCCTCAAAATTAATTGACAAACAAAGGGAAGTGGGGGCAGGGAGGTCTGACGGAATGTCACTTTGATTAATGATATAAACATCTGAGTAGAGAGGAGGCGGCAACAGTGGGAATTCTTAAAAGGTTGCTGAGAAAGAAACAATGACGTGGATATATGCCATGTAAGGTGAATATAAATTTTCACTGACGAGAGTTAGAAGTGTCAATGAATATCTTTTTAAAGTACGAAGAATGAAGTAAAACAAAAAGTGGGACGCATATCAAAATGTCACACATTTTTTTTAAAATTTACTTTTACTTTACACTGTCAGTTTGGGAATCACAGTCTCAATCGTCAGAAAAGTTTGCGTATCATCGGAACAACTGCAAGAAATTGTTCCGGATTCAAATGGTAAAGTGGAACTTGTTTCCCCTTTCCGTTTTCGTCTCTTTCCTTGCCTGTTGGTGAATATGGGATAAGAGGTTTCCACTTTAAATATCATTGTCCTCTTTTGTTTTCATATTCCTTCACCTTTTCCTTCAACATTTTTCACTCCAGGTCTTTCTCTCAAATGTAAGGTAGGAATCTCGTGCAGGTCCTTTAATCTCGCGAGGGCTTCTCTTTATTCTGAAGAGGCAGCGGCGGCGGCCTGTTAATATGAGGAGCAGAGCCTTCCCCGATTTGCACAATTCTCACGGTAGAGCCTCTACAAGTCACAGGAAATAGGATTTCTTCGTATTTACTTTTCTGTCTTTGGTGTTTCTTGGATACCTGCATTTTCAACCCCTTTCAGTTTATCAGATTGCAACATACAAATAAAATTAAGTTTTCCTAAGTTTAATTGGAATATTTCTGTTCAGTAATATACAATAACAGGACTTCCATTTTAGTCTAACGAATGCTTGGACGTTCCAGCAATTGCTTTTTCGAAACTAGACAATTTTTTTTATTATTAGTTCATCAGTAGACATTCTAATATCAAGAATTAAAGTATAAGTGTGGTGGTGTCCATTTCCAGTATCTTGAGCCTCTTCTTATCGGGGAGAATGGTTATACGTGTGTGTATATATATCTTACGAGACCAGAGTCTCGTTTCACATTTGGTAAGTGTTAACCCATAAGCGGTAGGAGAACTGGTAACACCTTGTCCCTCCCCTCTCTCTCTCTCTCTCTCTCTCTCTCTCTCTCTCTCTCTCTCCTGATACCCAAACTCGGCAATAGCATTCCCCTCTCTCTCTCTCTCATCAGACAAGTGCTCTCTCTCTCTCTCTCTCTCTCTCTCCATTTCATTAGGTCATCAAATCAGAGTCGGAACTACAAAAATATACGTTTATTAAAAGTAAATTAATAATTGAATAACTCAGATTCTTACAGGATAATTAATAGAATGATAACTCATAGTTCAAGTAACTTAGATAACGACCAGTGAAATAATAGTCTATAAAGTAATAGTCAAACACCAAATTATCTCCTCTCCAAAATATAGTCCCCCACACTAGATCCGTCTGTTTAAAAGACAGGAGGGACACACTAATGAGCATACACAATTGTAAAGAGAAAGTCAAAAGATTAAATATCAAAATACAGTAAGCCACATCTTTGGCTAAAGCACAGTAACTCTTCCCCATCTCCAGCTTAGAATCTCACACAGAAATAAATAAACTTTTGCAGAGCTATCCGGCATTCTGCCTTTTCTCCCGTAAAACTGTCTCCATTGTTCTGGCTAGTTACCTGTCATTCTGAACGAAAGAGGGGCGCACACGTACAGATAAATATATATATATATAATATATATATAATATATATATATATATATATATATATATATATATATATATATATAATATATGTATATATATATATATATATTTTAGGGCTGTTGCCTTGTATAATAAGGCGCCCTATGGAGGTAATGTTAGAACTTGCGATAATCTTACCGCTAAGTCGGTTGATATGTGTTTGAACTTTAGCTTATTTGTCATTACTTAAGCGTTAAGTTAGAGTTCAAATCTTTACGCATATATATTTGGATATTAATTAACCTATGGTTACGTTGTGCTTATTGATTTTATCGTGATTCCTTTTTTCTTATAATTGTAACCTACAGACGTCCACTGCGTAAACGCATATTCACTGTTTAATATGATTTGTTACGTACAAAGGGATTAATAATCACCCAAAATGATAAAATTAACATAGTATATGATTATGATATTTCAGTAGAACTTCTGGAAACAGACACTCAAAGATAAAAAAACTCGCAGTAGCGAAATCTCAATGATGTAGATAATTTCTGTAAAAAAAGTAAGATTAAGAATGTCTCGTAAACTTCAGCCACAGGAATAACTAAATTCGACCTGCAAAGGAAACACTCAAGTTACTCCAAAATGAAATAAAAAAATTGTACTTAGCTTTGCTTTTGTGGGAAGTCACGGTGTTCCGATAACGACACACGGCCTTGGTCCTCCTTCTATATTTAGCGGATGACCTGGTTTGGCTTCAGTTCTCCCGTGCGCGTTGTTTCGATGATTCGAGCCCTTGAAAGATCCGATGGCTGCAGACGCATTCGGTTTGTTTCT
>NC_087201.1:148135905-148160905 GCF_015104395.2 Macrobrachium nipponense
CTATCTTCCCTGCAGGAATACTACCTATAATCCCTGCAGGAATCCTACCTATCATGCCTACTGGAATTCTACCCATCATTCCTGCTGGAATCCTATCTATAATTCCTGCTGGAATCCTACTTATGATTCCTGATGGACTCTTACCTATCATTCCTGCTGAAATCCTACTTATTGTTCCTGCTGGAATCCTACCTATCATCCTGGCTGGAATCCTACTTATCATTCCTGCTGCAATCCTACCTATCATTCCTGCTGGAATCCTGCCGGTCATTGACGCTGGAATCCTACCTATAATTCGTGCTGGAATCCAAAATATAATTCTCTCTGGACTATTACCTACCATTCCTCTTGGAATCCAACGTATAATTCCTGCTGGACTCTTACCTATCATTCCTGCTGGAATCGTACTTATCATTCCTGCTGGAATCCTACCTATAATTCCTGCTAGAATCCAACATATATTTCTCGCTGGACTCTTACTTATCATTCCTGCTGGAATCCTACCTATTATTCCTGCTGGAATCCTACCTATCATTCCTGCTATTCCTGACATGTGCTCATTAATTATATAATTACATTTTTGATAGAATAGTACTTGCAGTTTCTTCCCATGAAATGTGAAAATATGCTAAATACGAGCAAATAATGTGATCACCTTTTTCTTCTTATCACTATGATACTGAACACACATTAAATTGTCAAAGATGAGTTTGCTAAATTTTCGTTAACTTAGACACTATTTTCAGTAACAGAGGTGGAATTCTGGCGCTGGAAACAAGCTTGGTAAACAAGCACTGTATCAAAATAAAAAAATAATACATTCTTAAAAAATAAAATAAACTCTTATCTGATTAATAAAGCAGCATCACAATACGTAACTGAAGGTAGGTACCTAATAAAGGATTCCGTGATAAGCAGATGCAGTAACTTTGAGGTTATTAAATGCGAATAAAGATCTTCTGCACTCTTTGAACTCATTATCGTACTAAAATTTTATTTGACACTCAAGAGTCCTATTTACTTAGCCGGAATAGTGAACATATTCTATACACAAAGATTAGAAAATAGGATAGAAAAATAGTTCAAATTTTTCATTAAGAAAATTAAAGGAATTGTCCCAAAATTTGGAATCTACTAAATTTTCATCTAAATTTGCTGAAGATTTTTTAAAATAAACTTAAAGATCTTTGTCAATTCTTTGTCCATGAACTATTCATTAAGCAGAAAATAAAAATTTTCTCAAAATCCTGAAGGTTTGGAAATTCAAGAAGGAAATTCTTTATTTCACGGGACTCTATGGTCATCTAATTAGGATATTGTCAGAGAGAGAGAGAGACGAGAGAGAGAGAGAGAGAGAGAGAGAGAGAGAGAGAGAGAGAGATTAACCACGGAGTTTGGGCTCGGTAATTGCTAACCCAGAATCGAATTACTAATGTTTCAATGTTCATTTAGGGAGATATTTAATTAACTGTTACTACTACTTCCCTCAGTTTTTTTTTCAGTCTTCAATACAGTGGCAGAAAGCATTACATACTTTGGATAAGTAAGTACTAAACAATGCACCGTGACTCGCAAAAGACAAAACTGAATCTGTTACATTGTGCGAAAACTAAACATCAGGATGTTAAAAACGCGTCATAGCCAGAAGAATATATCCTATAAAAGAAAAAAAAAAAAAAACCCGAGCACTTAAGCCAGGCAATTCGCGTCTTGACAACCCTTTCTCCCCTCTCTCTTTTTCATTCACTCTCTCACCATCTCTCGCTTTCCTTCTCTTATGGCAGGCCGCCATCACAGTAAATCCCGCTGTACGTTTTGAGGATAAAATTCCGTTCTTTGCGAAGACTCTCAAGTCTTCATAATCACCGGACTTTATTAAGGCTCTCGAGAGAAGGGCCTATTATTTTTCAGTCCTGCGTCTCTGGGACCCCGCAATGGCCAGTGGTGAGAAGTTCCTTACTTGGCTGCGTGTTTTTTTGTTTTTTTTTTGTTTTTTTTTTTCAGTTATATGACTCTATAGTATCAAGTTATTTGCTTTATGAGGAGCATGTTACTTGTTTGTTTTACGTGGGTTCTGTGTGCGTGCGTGCGTGTGTATGTGTGTGTTTTCGGTTGTGTAGTTTTTACAAAAGTTAATGCATGGCATGCACCGGAATGGAATATAAAGGCCAAACATTAGATCCTATGAGCTCATACAGCACTGAAATAAAAATTGAAAGTAAAAAAGTATTAAAGGTGGAACAGAAGGAAAATCTCGTAGTTACACTATGAAGCAATTGCTAGTACAGGATAAAAATAAAATGGATGAAATAGAGTATGAACGAAGGTACAGAATGTGGATTGAAAGGGGTTGCAGCTAGGGATCGAAGGGACACTACAAAGAATCTCAAGTAATACCCACAGTGCACCGCGAGTTGCACTAACGGCAGTATCCACCTACGGGGACAAATTAACGCGTAATCAGAGGCGACCATCATAAATTATGGTATTTGGACTAATGACCTCCATGCTCCTAGTTATGTATACAGCACAGTAAAATTGTAACACATTTATCTATAAATAAAGAAAAATCCGTGGTAGTAATACATCCACGAAAGATTAAGTGATAGTTTAGTTATTGTGGGATAATGATTATTATCCTCGAGACATTCATTGCTATTATTATTGGTGTAATCATGCCATCAGAAATTATGGTAATATGCGAGAGGGTCAAGAGAGGGTCCCGACCCAAAGGACGTTGCACACCGTCCCGAAGTTAACCGAGGTACATATATGTCATTTATTCTTCGGAAATTCCCCTTGATACAACTGTGAGCTCTATCCTTTTCTTCAATCTTAACGATAGAGAGAGAGAGAGAGAGAGAGAGAGAGAGAGAGAGAGAGAGAGAGAGAGAGAGAGAGAGAGAGAGAGAGAGAGAGAGAGAGAGCTGATTTTATTTCCCGGGGTTTGTAGTAACATTTCTTCCATCGCTTCTGTGTCTCAACAGCCGTTTCTCAGTGGTGGAAACTTCATCTCGTCATTCCATTGAATACCTCTGCAAAGTTATCCAACGCGTGATCCGGACATGTGGGGAAATCGCGAGAACTATACATCTCTACTCTTTTATCAACCAGGATCGCTTTCGAAAGGACTGATTCTGGGATGATTCGCTTATGCTTAGAGGCATAGACCTTTTTTCCGCACCTTTGTGAAGATGTTCTCCGCATCCATTTGTCTGTGACACAGGCCTACTTCTGTTGGTTTCGAATTTGTAAACTTTTTGGATGCTAAGTTAGCAAAGAGGCCAGAGAATGCTCTGAAGATGACAAGTGACAAGCCGAATGCTTCGATTTTGATGACCAGGACAAGAGTGGTTTTCAAAGTCTGTGGTAAAAAGGAGGTATAATAAGCGAGAGGAAAGAAGATCCACGCGTGAGAGACACCACTAAAGACGAGAAGAAGCTGAGGTATGGTCATTGACAAAAGTATAAGCAAACTTGGACAAGGTAATATAAAAGAAAAATCGCAGAAAGAGCCGTAGCAAATGCAAGCAATGTGAAACCAAGCGTTTTCTATTTATTAAAATTCATTCTTCGTTCAACAGTGTGAAGATTAATTACTTGGGTCTTCGCTGAAAGACATTTGGCTACTGAGATAGATCACAATGCTTGTAATTGCTATGTGATTTTTATTTTACCTCGTGTTGTATTCATTTTACGTTGAAGACACAGAATGACTAATCAATACACGTTTCTTTGGAAAGATTTATTAGTTTATCGTATTACTCTAATTCTTCGTACGATGTGAATACAAAAGAACGTTTATGCACATCATTTAAAATTGTATCCCTCTTGCGTCTCTGTGTTAAGTATCAAAACTTATGCATAATGAGTATAGAATGTTTTGTTGTGAGTCCAGGTACTTCTTCTTTTATTCTTGTTTCATAACTACCGAGCTTAGCTGCTCCTCTGCTTTGAACTTGCTGAACTCACTGACAGAAGGTCCCTGCGTTTCTGAACGAGGAAGTAAAGATGACACGAGATAGATAGTAAGAGAAAGATAGTAAGGGCGATAACTTTTTGGAGTAATAGGGAGTGTGAGAAGGGATGTTGCTTAATCCAAGAGACGAATAAATGGAAATTTTTTTTAAAGGTAAGATATATTCACTACACATTTCCTTTTCCGGACTTATTAAAGCCAAGCTCCTTAGTATCGAGGATCATACCACTATATTTTAATACCAGGTAGAACTTAAATGGGCGAAGTGGAATGGCCACAAAGGATCAGCTGATTGGTATCAGTGCATATGTCTGCGAGTTGTACTAACCCCTTGCTTGATCTCTTGCATATTGTCCCACCAAGGGCACTAGGCCAGTGCCCAGCGCAAATTCTAGCAACGACAGAAGTCTGCCTGTAGCGTGCATAAAGAAATAGATGGGCGACAATGCACTTGGAAAACCACATCACCCCACCCTTCATCCTCAAAAAAAAAAAAAAACAAAAAAAAAACTTAAGGAAAAGGCGTCTCGAAATGAAAATATTCCGTGAGCACATCAAACACCGCTCTCTATTAAACCAACCCCATGTTAAGCCATTCGATTTATGGAAACTTTCACACAAAGAAGCCACACACGAATCTATAAAATGTACATTAAATCGTCAGAGTTCGAAACAGCGTCTTGCAAGAAAGAGAGCACAAGAAATAGCAGAGCAGCAAAACAAAAGCGAACAAATAAACAGCACACAAACAAAACTTGCGGAACTACTAAGCATTCTTTTTTTTCGAGTCACTTTCCATTGCTGAGTACACAAATTGCGAGGCTGAATGATAGACCCTCACTGAGAGTCCCATAAGGACAGTGATAGGCCGTCTTAGGAGTCTCTAGTCAAGTATGAGGATTTATATCCTCGAAGTATCACGCGGGTCTGCCTTGATAGGGGACTGGACTTGTCATTAAGAGAGAGAGAGAGAGAGAAGAGAGAGAGAGAGAGAGAGAAGAGAGAGAGAGAGAGAGAGAGAGAGAGAGAGAGAGGTAGATTTAACGTGGGAAACTTTTTTGTTTACTATTTCCATATTTTTTGTAAAGATAAAGCTAGGTCAGTGTTAGGCTAAAAAATAGTTAATAATAATTTGGCAATTATTAAAAATAATGTTCAATTATTGAATATATTTCACAATTAATTAACTAGGCAATAATTATGATACTAATGAATTAAAAATTGACATTAATTCGTTAATAATGGGCAAATTAAGACATCATTAGTGAATTAATAATAATGACTAATGATAAACCGAAATAATGAATATTGCAGTTATACTTCACGAGTGATGAAGCAATAGCTCTGATCTGTCCAGTAAAAGGCGAAGGTCAATTCCATTAAAACATTGCTGATGGATGCAGTTTTCAGTCCCCCCCCCCCCCATCTGAAAACTCTCTTCTATTCTCTCTCTCTCTCTCCTCTCTCCTCTCTCTCGCTTCTCTCCTCTCCAGAAAAATAACGATGAAAATCCAAGATGGACGGAATAATTGTTGGATTCGTAAATGGTGAATTAGTACATTATTTTGCTCTCTTTTATTTTTTTATCTTTGATGTTGTACAATAATACTCGCAGCTGTCAGTCTTCATGCGAATCATGGAAGACTTTAGAATTCTATGATTCTTCATCTTCAACTTTAAACGACCGCAATAACAGAGAGATGAGAGAGAAAATGAGAGAGGAGAAGAGAGAGAGAGAGAGAGAGAGAGAGAGATCCAAACCAAGCGCCATCGGCATCACCACCTGACTTCAATCTCCCGCCACTTCACATTCCTGAACTCTGATTGGTTAAACGGCCGAATACCCTCTTCGTGCTATAGTGTTCATTTGTCGTTGAAATAAAACCCGTGTCAGTTTTGATACGTCCGGTCTAGTAACGAACCTGTGTGACAATGAAATTGTATGGTATATGGATTAGCCCTTACGCAGCCAAGTGCATATGAATGTACACACTCTCTCTCTCTCTATCTCGTTATATATGTGTGTATATATATATATAATATATATATATAGTATATATATATATATATATATATATATTATATATTATATAGATGTATATCTATACATATATATATATATATTATATATATATATGTTATATTCAGCATTCAGCTGGCTGCATGTATATGGGAGACGGAGACGGACAAAAATGTGCTAAAGGAAGCTCGGTCCCTTTGTAAGAGTGTCAATTTAATTACACAGAGTTACGAAACTTCCCTCGAAACAGGGGCATGTTTTTTCTGCAAATTATAAGATACTGCGGTTGGCGATTTCTCACACAAGAAATTTTGTATATTTTGGTTAAAATGCTGTTCCCCGTGAAAAAAAGGCCACGTACGCAAATTTCCATAAAGTTAAGTGCGTCTAACGAAGGAGAGCTAGAGGGTAAATTCATTTCAGCTCACCTCGATTAATGTCTGGCGAGGGCGATGGGTTCACTAGAATCGGGCTGATGGAATGAAATAGGGCCATGGTGAATGAGCAAGTAGAATGGCTGATTCCTCTCCCTGTAGGTGGAAACCATATTTACCATATAAAAATCCTACTCAGTGACGTGTAATGATCTGAAATGCCTCGAAAAATGTTATCATTATGTATTTAATTTAAACACGGTGCAGAATAAGTGAAAGTAAAATTTTTTAGGATTCTTACAAATAAGAAAAAAACATAAACAAAAATAAAAATCCGAATGGTAGCTAGATTTAACTGTTCAAATATTTGAAAACTCGTAGTATCCATTCAGCAACATTAAATAATGAATTTCATCTGACGAAACACTGCTACACAATTACCTATCCAAAAACCCTTTAAGGTCATAAAGTAGTCAGTCATGAAGGGAAGTAACCGGCGATTTCAAATTTAATAATTTTTTAAGGAAATAATTTCGTACTATCTGCCTTATCTAAAAATATGCTACTGAAAAATGATCAGAATGGCCAGAGATCTGAAGATATTTCCGATGATCTAAAGAAAAGCAAACAATGCAAGGATGAAATCGTCGTCAGGTACCCTGGAAGTTGTAACGTCACATATCTTACAATAAATCAATCAATGGAATCAAAGTTGTTAAAGTGTTTAAATATGAGAGCAACTTTAGAATCGCAATATGTTAAGTTCTCTTCAGACGGATAGCTTAGTACATCCGTAATCTAAGAACATACTTGCGTTATTTATCTCGCATTAAATTTTGCATTTCTTAGTACATTATTTAACTCGACTTGCTCTTCTGATTGCTACGTTCATACTTTTTTTTTTGTACAATATAGATCGATTTACAAATTAAGTTTGACTTTGTGGTTCAGGATTTTGTGATAAGTTTCCAATGAGGACCTTGTTTCTGTAATTACAGGATAGATTCACAGAGACTAATTTCTATTCCATAATTATTCTGCTGCGTTCACATTTTTTTAAATCAATCATAAATCAAACCAACCAATTTTCGTATTTTGTATTGTGAGACTTTAATGGAACTAGAAAAGGTCAATATTATACAAGGTCAGTCGGAAGGTCAGAATATAACCGGAAAGAAAGTTCCTTTCTTGATGACCTGATGCAACCCCGTAATGATACAAGAATCCTTTAATTTCAACTCTAAGAGCTCTTTAGCCTCGTAAGGATCCCCTTCTTCGTTATATACATCCATTCTTCCTGCCTTTGTGCTTTCAAGCATAAAAAGGCCATCCTCTAACGTGATTCTATAAACAAAAGTGTGACAACTAGACAAGATCAGGATTATCCCCTTCGGAATAATTCATCGAGCAGGCGGAGAACCAGGCTGCTGTCCCGACTTGTGAGCATCGGATGAAAGTGTGGATCGAAATGGGCGTCCCTCACTGAATGAGGGCATCAAATTCTAATGACGTGTCAAGTACGAAAACAACCACAATAAGGAATCTGAGAGCACGTAATGCCCATCATTTCACCAGGGAGGACGATCACAACTCTCGTATTTTCCTTGTGATTAAAGTTATCGGGCGGAATCATCTTCAAATATTTAGTAACTACGATAAACTATAATGAATTGTGATGACCAAGAGGGGATGGTCATAAAATGCAAAGTTTAGATGTCAGCGAGAGAAGATGAGATGAGAGAGAGAGAGAGAGAGAGAGAAACTTCCCCCTTTGATGGGAAAATTCTTTTTTTCAAATGAAAACAGAAAGCAATATGGACATCCTGCTTTACAGTTGGGGAATGTTATCGTGATGATCACGCGGCCTCTTAAGTTGGTTTAAAATAAACCTATTGGTTGTAGACTGTTATTCATTAAATGGAAATGTCAGCTCCGAGGAAACAATGTGAAATGACGGGTGCTATCTCCTTGCATTTGAAATATTACAAGAACTCAGTGATTATTAATTGAGTGGTCTGTTTACGACTTGATATCTAATTCCTTCCACTTATTCAGCCTAAGGTAATTGACCATTGAACGAGATTTGCGTCGTAAGATAAACTCTCCAATATATAATCTATGTTGTAGGATACATATTCCCTAGTTGATAGTTAGTCGTAAGAAACAAGGAACAGAGGGCCATTTTTTATGCTTTTTCTTTAAATGGATTTATTCATCAGCTATCTTGAGCTGATGAAAATCGTGCTTTATTCTTGGACTCCTGGGAAATACGTTGACCTAGTCATAAGAGAGTACAGTATGGAGCGGTGGTGCACTCTGTTGTAGCAATTATTGGTCAGTCCTTGACCGAACTGGGTTGGGACCAGACGCCGAAGACCGTTAGTAATTGGTTGTAAAGTACAAACACTCAGGTTACTGAAGGAAAGTTTCATGATCAATGATCGCGCAACTTATGGATTGGCTTCAACAGTATTACACTATTCATACAGTAAATGTTGCGCCATGATATTTGCAGAAACTAGGCGTTGATTGTATCTATGTTTTCTGAGTCTCACCAAAAATGCCCAAATAAATGGCTATATGCGTCAAGTTTTCATTCTTTCACGCGAAACGACGTTAAGTTTATTCCCTACAGTTGTAGATTTGAAACACATTTCACTTTAGGCATCATCAGCATCTACAATAACGGTTATTTCGTACCCAAAATTCTTAATGTCCAGGTCATAGATGAGGTGAATGAGGTTTTGAAATGGAATGGCTTTAAAAGATCCAGAGAGCTAGTTTGTACAAGTTAGAGGTCACTAGCGCACTATGTCAACGGGTTTAACGCACTGCTAATGAGAAATTTGGACAGGTGTATCAAACGGCAATTTCGTAGAGGTCTCTGTGCGGTGGTTCATCCCTCTTAGATTCAAGCTTTGGTATTATCATTGTTCTTCTGGAGTTTCTGGACTGGATAACCCTTGGACATTGTGAAGTGAACAACCATCTCTCAAAACAAGAAGCTTTACTAGAGGATGGGAAGGACAAACGCTCGTTTCCTCAATGTACTGAATTTCTTAAGAATTTTACTCAACTTGTGGGTTAATTTTATAAATGTAGATCCACTGATGAGATTACCATTCTAATGAAAAGAGAATTTCAGCATTACTGACTCTATCTTTTAGTTGGCACAATGTAACTTCTCCTATTGCTAGAATACTGCTATCTTTCCAATAACTTACAGGAAGCAATTTTCATGCAAGCAAATATTGCCTCCGCCATTATCATATTCTCATTTCGCGAAACTAAAAACACCCGACAGTACATAAATTGGCCACTCCATTTCTATCTGCGACTAAGTCAGTACTTATTCGTTTTTCCTCATTTCTCTTCTTTTCCTTACACTCCTGAATTTGCTTATTTAAGTACCTGTATGCCTTTTCATTTTCTGGTGCGAAGAATGCATTTTTTTCAGATAATTTTTTAATTGCGTTTACAAATCACAGAAACAATTTTTTATACTGCTTAAAGAACACTATTTATATGATTAATATATATAATATATATATATATATATATATATATATATATATATATATATATATATATATCTATATATATATAAATACTATATACAACAAGGAGTGAAGGAGACGTCACTGTACTAGTAAGTGTCCATTTATAAACTGATGACGTTTCGAGGACGCAGCCTCATTTTCAAAGCCTGAACAATGTAATTAAATATATAAAAATATTACAAAGACTTGAGAATTAGAAATTACAAACTAATAAA
Organism: Macrobrachium nipponense; assembly: GCF_015104395.2. Lineage (NCBI taxonomy): Eukaryota > Metazoa > Arthropoda > Malacostraca > Decapoda > Palaemonidae > Macrobrachium > Macrobrachium nipponense. The sequence goes on from NC_087201.1 coordinate 148,146,054, forward strand.
TTTAAAAAATTTAACAAAAATTAAAACATTAAAAAACAACTAAATATGCACACAGACAGACTGAAAGAACAGACCGCTACATTTCAGGAGGGCAAACACAACCAAGGAGGTAACCAAGGACATAATTGAAAAAAAACAGAGACAGGGGCACACTCAAGACAGGTAAGTTTTGTGTTAGGTAGTGTTGATTGTTTAAAGAAGGAAACAAGCTTCTTAATATATAACTCATTTCATGTTATTGCTAATGATGAAGGTGAGGTGGCTCTGGAGAGAATTTTAAAATGTTTTTTATTCAATATGTTATTTACATCTTTTCGGCCATGATCACGTACATTAGAAAAGTCAGGATAGTTCACGTATTGATGTTCTGTACTAACTCCACGATGACATCAAATCTGATTTTTAGTAGGCGACGAGAAGCCCCCACATATTTCCCCACCTACATTTGAGGCAGGTATATATATAAACGAATTGGAAGTCATCAAAGAGCTTACTTTGCTTCTTTCTGTTAAAAGAGAAGCAATGGTTTAACGGGTCTTGGGATAACTCTACTGTTAAATACCGGAAGGTGTCGGTGATATAAGGTCATTAACCTGAAACATAAAGGGCTTATCATCAATAAAAGGAACTGAATAAAATGCCAACTTGGGTACAGTAGGTTGTGAATATTAAAAACAGGAAAAACCAAACTTGGATTAGAATAATTATACAATTGTTAAAAAAAAAAAGCTTGTTGGGTAAGCAATTTTCTAAAAAATACTTCTGGAGAAATGAGATTCTTGGTGTGGAAACAAACCAAGTGGAGGATAAAGTATAGTCTGTGGAAAAGAGAGGCATTAAGGAGTTTTAATTTAAAGTAAATGACAACTGCTACAAAAATTGTCCTAAAAAAAGTAAATGTTTGTTTTCTAAAATAGAAGACAGAAGCACTGCTCATTACGGGGGACACAAATTATCCAAAAATCAAAGTTTATGGTTTTCTTCGTAATCAATAGTGAACAATGTTGGGATGGGCCTTAGATTGCGTATTTCAAGAAACTGATCGGCTTGTTCTTTATTTCTAAAGAGTAGAAGTGTCGTCTACGTATCGTTTGTAAAATAACGGCAGCAAGGAGAGGGGACAGTTGGGCCAGAAAACTGTTCCTCTAGATGCACATAAAGATGTTAGAAAATGGGTGGGCAAGAGGAACGCACATGGAGTACTTCAACCTGAGCGTAAGCTTATTATTAAAATAATCAGCTTACATTCTCGTAATAAGACAAAGTATTTAGCATACTCATGTTTCAATCTTCCTCGTGGCTAACTTTGTTTGCATATTCATCAGGGTTTTTTCCTTTTTCGTGAATAAAAAAAAAAAAATTTATATATATATATATATCTATAGATATATATATTTATATATAATATATTATTATAATATATATATATATATAAATATATATATATATATATATATATATAATATAGATATATATATATGATATATATATATATAAATATATATATATATATATATATATATATATATATATATATATATATATATATTAGATATATATATAGTAATATATATAGATATATAATACTTCAGAGGGTACCATGATACATTAGTAGAATCCAAGTTTATAAAAACGTTTCGCACACAATTCACGGTGCATCATCAGTCTGTGAACAATAAAAAGTAAATACATTATAAAAAGGAATTCACAAAATTACAAGGTAATTAAAAATGTAATGGTTAAAAAAAATTACCTTGTTTAATTTTGTGAAATTCCTTTTTATAATGTATTACTTTTATTGTTCACAGACTGATGATGCCCGAGAATTGTGGTGCGAAACGTTTTTAATAAACTATGCATTCTACTAATAGTATCATGGTACCCCTGAAGTATTGTTATCAGCCGACTGGAGACTCTATATATATATATTATATATATATATATATATATATATATATATATATATATATATATATATATTCTATATATATATATATATAGATATATATCATACACATATAATTAATGCGTTTTTTTTTTGCCACGAAGGAAAAAAATTGAAAAGCGAGATAGCAAGTACTTTCGGTCCTGTTCGGACACTTTACTGCAGGAACAAACTGATTTTACAAGAACGACATAGTCAAAAGAATGATTAATATACAAACGACACTACCAGATTAGCATAAGGCGATTTTCACTCGACAGAATGGAGAGTACCAGAGGCTAGCCACACTTGAAGATTACCGCAGTAAACAAGTGATCCTTCCAGAAAACAGTACCTTTCCTTTTTGTGAAAAAAAATACTGGGAGCATATACAATTTAATATCATGAATTTTTACACAAAATTTTCCAACCAAAAATTATTATTAATGAAAAGACGAAAGAAAATATAAATATATATAATATATATATATACATATTATATATATATATATAATATCTATATATTATTATATATATATATATTTATATATATATATATATATATATATATCATATTATATATATATATATAAAGTCTCTCCTAGATATATATATATATAATCTATATATATATATATATATAGATATATATATATATATAATATAATATATATATATATAATATATATATATTATATATCTATATAATATATATAATATATATATACTATATATATATATATATATATATATAAATATATATAATAATATATATAAAATCTAATACATTATATATATATAATATATATATATATAATATCCTATATATATATATCCTATATATATATATTATATATTTATATATATATATTATTTATTTTTTATCTAGACTATAGATCATTATAGTATATATTATATCTATATATATATAGAATATAATATATAAATATATATATATACGTAGATCATATATATATCTATCGAGCAAGAGAAGAGGCGAGAGAGAATATCGAACCCGAGAGAGAGAGAGAGAGAGAGAGAGAGAGAGAAATAATAACATGTACAGTGGTGGGACTAATTTATTAGGGTCATTTATTTTGAGGTCCTTCATAAACATCCTTACAAATAATGGGGTCCAAATGGTATATTCCCAGACCTAAGATTTAGGTGTTTTATAGTGATTTGTTATTAATTGCCGATTCCAGTAAATTTCTCTGAAAACATAATCATTAGACTAGCAATTACGCAGGTATCACCCACATTAATACAATGAGATTTTTCACTCAGATGGATAAACAGTGCATTTGAAGTTAATGGGCTTTTCTAACTGAATACATATGTATTCAGAGATCGTTTCCTTCTTTTTTATGTATTCTATTTCTTGGTCCAGATATTGTGGACTCCGTGTATGCCAAAGCGCGTAGGAGCTTAGAAGAAAGTCAAAAAATTGAAATAGTTTAATATTAGATGGTGGCCAGGAATAAAAATATACCTATGTAAATTATTTCGTGGGTTTTCTATAAATACTGAATTAGCATTGGAAAGCTTTCTCTTTTTAATGTATTAATAAATCTAGAAAGGAAGGACATTGTATTTCAATTCAACAGTGAATTATATGGATGGACACTAAATTATCAATTTAGACCGTAAATCATTTACATCGATACAACCAGGTAAACTACTAAGATATCATCGACATATCGGTACCATTTTCACTAGGGGATAAGTGTAATATTCGGGAGGTGTGTTATTGTTCTCAAAGAAATTCCATATATAATTTTGAAAGGAGAGGTGATAAAGTGTTACCATGGCCATACCAAATATTTGTTGTAATATCTCCATTAAAAATAAATCGGCAATCACAAATACATAACTTAATAAGAAATTATGTGATTAACAGACATAGGCAATTCATGCGGTACCAAGTTCATCAACACACCGGAATTATCTTGATCTTGTGGAAAATTAAAGAACATTGTACTAAACCCTAGCGATATTTGTCAGTTTTGATGTATGTTTTTTGTTTACAAAAGTCCTCATTGACTCTGGCAGAATATTTAAGTAATGAACTTGTACTGACATGAATGCCTATGTCCGTTAGTCCATAATTTCCTTAATTAAGTTAGTATTGAGATGTAGATTTATTTTAATGGAGGAATATTACCAACAAATATTTGGTTATGGACGTGGGTAACCCGTTATCACCTCTCCCCCCTTTTTTCAAAACTATGTATGGAATGCTTGAGAGTCAACACCTCCCGGAATTCACATGCCCCCTTAAAATGGTACCGATATGTCGATGCTATCTTCAGTAGTTTACTCTGGTAGTTTGAGTAAATGATTTACTGTCTAAATGGATAATTTAGTGACAATCTAAACTCACTGCTGAAATTGAAATAACAAGTCTATCCCTTTCATAGATGTATTAATACATAGAGACTCTTTCCAATGCAAATTCAGTATTTATAGAAAACCCACAATAATTCAACATATGTACATTTTATTCTGGCATACCATCTTAATATTAAAATTTAATTTTTTTCTTCGAGTTCCACAATATCATGGACAAGAAATAGAATACATAAAAAAGATAGGAAATTACTCTGCTAAACACCTATTTATGATTTAATGTTATCAAACAAGTCTCACAAAAAAGTTTTTATAAGTGCTATTGAATGAAAAAGAAAATGCCTAAAAATGTCACTAGTACCTATTTTCGTGGATTTGAAACCATAAAATCAATAGTTAAATCGTTTTAATATGAATATAGTGTTCTTGTATAAAAACCAGTAAAGATATGCTAATTAAGAATAGTTCCGTAACCAATAAACATCATTTACATAATTCCTTGTAAGGATTGCCTTTTTTGTAGTTGAGCACGTCTTAGCTTCGTCGGTGAAAGTAAACGGTTATGAATATTTTTCTCGAATTTGATTGCATGTAAACTTAAAAAATTAAAGCAATTTAAAAAGGCTTACTTAACATGATTCTATATCATTCTTTGCAGAGGAATAATTTATACAAATGCCCCATTCAGAAAGAGCACAACTGACGTAATTATAGTGAAAGAGTCTATTCTGGGTTCCCTTTACCTTAGTAAAATCAGAGCGATATCTGAATTAGTCAACAATCTGTGAAACGGGATTATTCATGACCAGCAAACTCCCATAATCTTTAAGGGCGAAATATTTCAGAGGGCCAGGCGTATTCATTATTAAATATGTGGGGAGAGAGAGAGAGAGAGAGAGGGAGAGTGTATACCACCGTGAGTCTGTTCTGGTGGGTGCGTTCTGCCATATGTGTTTCGCGTGTGTATCTAAAATTCGTACGTGGACTAAAATTACCACTGAAGATATTCATGGCTTATATCTTTTTCATTAAAATTTTCAATAATTGCGGCATTCTTTTAGTCGTCTGTAAACCTCACATTTTACACATTTTGGGTGAAAAAATTACAGCAAATCATTTATATATTTTCCCTTCTCCAACAACTCAGTTAAACGAACTGAACAGCATTACGGTTTACGAATACAACTATGTTTCCCTTCTGCATTTACGAGCAAATATTCTGTACGGTATTCATTTTTATATTTCACTTTTATAAATTGATTCGAATTAATAAGGAACTTAAGCCTTAGTGTGCTCCCATAAACTGCACAGGCTCAATGTTGATTTGCGAATACCTAATAGTTATTTTTTGTCGGTGTGCATCCATTCTATTTCCTTTTGTTTTCTTTTATCAGGAATTTACACGAAGCACCTGAGACACAGAAGTGTTTTCAGTATTTTGCTCCACAAAGACACTACGAAATCACGAGTTCATTGCAAAAAGGTTCCACATAAAAGTGAAGTTTAAAGTCGTTAAAGGCCTAAAAGCAAAGTAGATTCCAATAACAAATATTTAGAAAAGAATGCAGGAACAAGGCAATACAAATTATTGGCACGTGGAAACTACAAAAGAAAACAGTTTCAACGAAAGTCAGGTAGATAATTATGTAAAGCTCTTGTCAGCTAATATAAAATTTTTGGAGACTGAATATATTGTTTGCAACGAGAAAGTTATATTGTATCGAATCGATATATCTATCTATAGATCGATCTATCGGATCTATTATCTATCAGGCTATCTATCGAGTCTAGCTATCAGTATCTATATATATATATATAGATATATATTATATATAATATATATATATATAAATATTATATTATATATATATTATATATATATATATAATAATAGTTCCTCAACTAATGTTAATGAATAATGAATATGAGTACCTTCTCTAATGAGGATAGGAAGTCACAGTCCGATATCATTCAAAAAAGCATCTGTATACAATACTTTACGGACAAAAATAAGTTCGCGTGAGCGTTATACATCGTTTGTTAACCCGAACTTTGGGTAAAAAAAAATGAATGGAAGTATTGACTTGTATAGTGGTCAAGGAACGAAGTACCTTCTCTTAGAAATTCGAATTAATATGCGGAAATCGTCCCTGATTGCCCCCCAAAAAAACCGGGCGGAAAGGAGCTGAGGATCTTTTGAAAATCGTCGAGAATTTGACATGGAATATACGAGAAACACCACAGACACATTCAAAATTCACGATTAGAGCAAGGCTTTGGACGAGAAGAAACAAACAAACATATATGTCACCCGACGGAGAGAGAGAGAGAGGAGACGATGAGAGAGAGACTGATGAGAAGACGAGAGAGAGAGAGAGAGAGAGAGAGAGAGCTGGTTCATACTAATCAATTTACGTTCTGCAGTTGGGTTACTTCTGCCCAGAGTCTTTGCTCACAAAAGAAGAGGCTCTCTTACCAACAGGCCAAAGTTCATGAGTGGCATAACTTTGAAGAAATGGCACCTTTGGCCATAAACCCAAGAAATAAATAAAATCATTAACCTTCCCATTCAATTAATGGGTAGCATAACTCAATTACATTGCGAGATTAAGAGTTTCCCAGTACATTATTTTGGAAAACAGAACCAAACGAACATTAAGGAACCACAGTCAGAGAATCCCATTGTATTACCGTGCGAAAAACTACCCGGCCCAGTGTAAGTGGGTACTCATTTGCTCTAGAACACAGATCGTGTAGCTAACGTTATTCTTTTCTTGAGTCTCTCTCTCTTCTCTCTCTCTTCTCTCTCTCTCTCTCTCTCTCTCTAAGAATGTGGAACGGTGTAAAAGTCGAATCATAGACAACACAGCCCACGATTTTTAATGCACGTCCTCCGTTCACACTCAATCCTGTTTTATTGATATCTCTCTAACTACTCCTCTTATTCTCTCTCATATCTCTCTCTCTCTCTCTCTCTCTCTGACTGTATTAGTTGTGGTAGGTGCTACCTACAGTATATCTAAATCAAATTAGAATAAGCTGTTAACATTTGGAATTAACATGCCGCACGTATTTATCTACTATTATATTATTTCCGTTCTCTGGAGGACCTCCACTCAATAGATGACGACGCCAAATCGGGCAGAAAAAATACTCCAGTTTTGGCGCCCTGAAATGGAGACTTATTCAGGATGCGGGATGCAATAAAATCGAGGCATTGGTGTACGTACTCGTTTCTGTCAATGATAGGGACGGTTGCCGCAGCAGGAGGAGCGAAAAATTAAATGACTCTTGTTAAACGTTCCAGTTAAAGTGGTCCACTATTTCTGGTCACGCCAAAACTCGAAGGAAATTGATATTATCATTATCATTGTGACTTTTATATCTTTGAGCGGCAGAGTTTGAGATATTACAGGAAGAGTTTAGTACATTATGAAGATATTTATAAAAAAAAAAAAAAAAAATTGAGGGATAGGGTCTTGAACCATTACAGAAGGGTGTTTATACTACTAGAAGAATTTAAAAAAATACTGCGCTAAGTAATTGCGGTTTGTTTGAGCAATTTAGATCCTCGACAATAGTTTCATTGCCATCTAAACCTAAGTCACAGTCATTATCAATTATATTAACCTATCAATTATAATTCCTCGATCAGTATAATTCTTCAATGCAATTACAATCCAAAAAAGGAATCCGACCCAACCACTAATATAAATAGATGAAGAATAACAAACCTTGGAGTACGGAGTAATTCGAAAGAATGTCTTGAGAAAGAGGTTTCCTATCTCTTCCCCCCCCCCAAAACAGTAAGTTAATATGTGAACGTCAATAACAAATCTACTCAAACATCTTATTATGCCTATCTAAAACAATAAATAGCGCTAGCGGTTATGTCCTACCAGCAACAAACAAAAGTATATTTAAGTTTATGGAAATTAATCTCTATTTGTAGATTAATATTACTAACGGTTAAAATATTGCAGCTGTCCGACCAGCACTAATGATTCTTTGATTATAATATACAGATGAATAACATGAAATACGCCGTAAATGAGATTGTAATAAAACTTCATTAACTAAATAAGAGTCGCACTTTTCCTAATTACATAATTGTATTAAATGTCAGAATTACCACCATTATATAGTTTTTTTTTTGCGCTTCTTCTTCGGTTAGTTAATCTTAAGAGAAATGTTTCAGCAGTCAGTAAGATCTTGCATATATTATATTATATATATATATTATATATATTATATATATATATATAATATATATATATATATATAGATAGATATAGATATACTATATATATATATATATATATATATATATATATTATATATATTATATATATATATATATATATCTATATTCTATATATATATTATATCTATATATATATAATATATATATATCATAATATATAGATAGATATAGATATATATATTTATATATATGTATAATATATATAATATATAGAATATAGAAATATATATATATAGATATATATAATATATATGTAGTATCTATATATATACATATATACGTATATTATGTATAAAGGAACTGTAAAATATTTCTGTTGAAACAGAATTTATATATACTATAAAGTTCGACAATTCCGCAACGATATTATTATTAGTTTTGACTAAACAAACAAGCAAAGAATGGAACAGATAAATACTAGAGAACAAAACTAGAGTGGAGAGCATTGAAGTAGAACAAAGAAAGCCCTGTTCTGCCGTGTTTTTTCTAACTAAGGAATCATTATTCAGAGATGGTTAAATTAATGCCCCTTTTTCACGCAGGTGATTAATGCATTCACTTGTACTAATGAGCAGAATCCAAGAGCGCATTATTTAGCTTTTTATATTTAACGTTTTTATCCTAGTAACACAAACTAAATTTGTTTTTGATAATGCGGAGGGAAATGAAATGTAATGCGACTTAGTGGGGACCATTCTTTGCTCCCTAAATGACCCGGGAATCCCTGATGGCGCTTACTTCGGAAAATGCGCGCCCACAAACTTGGTGGGAAATGCAGCGGAGAAGGAAGTTAGCTTTGTCGTATTTCGCGTGAGGGATGAAGCTTTTAGGTCGTAACGAAAAGATAAGATAATCAAAGTAGAAATAAAATTGTCAGCTGTAACCAAGAATAATAAATTATATAATGCTTCATCTGGAAATAATATATATTTTCTAAGCTACAGACAAAAGGAATATCATTCACCTAAATACTCGTTATTTTGACATTCCAACATAAAAACCACGTCTGAGATGCACGACAATTTCTGTAGTATTTCTCTTACCAGTAGAAGATACAGAGTTTTCTACTGCCTGATAGATTAATTCAAAATCTTAAAGAGTCTTACTTTGTAAATGAATTCTCTCTCTCTCTCCCTCTCTCTCTCTCTCTCTCTGGTCACGCATACGCAAGGTGCTAAGAATTGTTATAAGAATTTTTTTTAATGCGAGTCACAACAACACACACTCAGTATATAATATATATATTATTATTATATATATAATATATATATATATTATATACTATATATATATATACATACATCGAGTACAAATGTCCTTTATATCTAATGCACTCTACCTCGGAATTAATATATTTCATATATGCTTTAACCGAAGCGGGATATTATTTTGCGATAATAGAATGTCAGGCCCAGGCTCAAAACCCAGGCACGCCTCATACAAACCCTAAAGAAGGTAGTGACGCTTTTACCCATCACCACCGCAAGAGGCCTATAAGTAATGCCGTCTCTCACCCTCAAATAGATTTCGGCTCTAGGTATTCGTGCATTTGGAGCCAGCATTAACCCACCTCTCTCTCTCTCTCTTGGGTCGATATTCTCTCTCCTTTTCTCCTGCTCGATATATATATATATATTATATTTTCCTTCGTCTTTTCATTATTAAATACTTTTTGTTGGGAAATTTATGTAACAATTCATGATATTAAATTGTATATGCTCCCGTGTTGTTTTCAAATGTACTTTTTTCGTGGAAGAATCACTTGTTACTGCGGGTTCCTTCAAGGTGTGGCTTAGCCTATGAATCCTCCTCCTCTCTGGTAGTGTCAGCTGTACATTAAGCCTTCTTGGGACATATGGCTGTTCTTTGTAAATCAGTATGCCTCAGTAAAGGGTCCGAATAGACCGAAAAGTACTCGGCTAACTTGTTTTTCATTTTTTTCCTGCGTGGCAAAAAATCCTTATATATATATTATTATATATATATATATATATATCTAGATATATATATTATATTTAATATAAGATATCTATAGATATATATATATATATATATATATATATATTATATATATATATATATAGTATATATATACATATATGTATTATATTTTATATATATATGTACTATAATATATAATATAATATATATATATATATATTATATATATATATATATATATATATATTATATTACAGCTATGTTAAATAGGATGTAATAGCTTGGTCTCCCTCTTCTAAATTTAACCCGACACCCATCACGAGATTTTAGTTTGGTGGTGAAAGTGATGGATCTTTTTCTCTTTTCTGATCTTCAGAGACGAGGGTGTTAGGGGGATGGTGTTGAGTGGGTGTGGGGGAGTTAATCGTCCATTTGTCCAGTCCATTGACATAATGTCCACTTACCAGTTGGTGAAGCTATTGACTACATCCCAAGAGATCGGTCCACCCGGAACTCGTGAAAATAGATCTTCAAGAGATGGGAAAGTTACTTGTCAGGATAATACATGAAAATTTTATTTTTTCATTCAGTTCTTTCGGTGCCTGTTTCGTCAAATAATGATTCTACGTTTTTTAAGTCCTATATACGGGTTGTTAGGCGGATTGTATGGGGGTCTGGGGGTGGTGGTGGGGGGAATCTTACGCTCATAAAAACGCATTCAAAACGGGAAAACAAGTTAGATAAGATATTTTGAGGAAGAGTTTCGCATGCTCAAGATTTAGTATAGAAAAGATAATAACCCATTATGGTGATCAAACAGTTGAATTATACGAACAAATTTCTAGAGCTTGTAAAGAGAATGTACAATGGGGTATATTCGGAATAGGATATGAAATTTAGGGTCAAAAAGTCATGCGCTTAGACTTATGGGACGTCACAAGCGCTGAAGGGAACTGAGGGTAAAAAAAAGTTATACAGGAGGAAAAACTCTGGTGTGACATGAAACAATATTGTTAGGAGAAGGGGAGAGTCCGATGGAAGACAAAATATGAATGAGGTACAGCAAAAAGAAAGAAAGGGGTTGTATAACCTCTGAAGTAATGCATACAGTGAACCACGTGGGTAGCGCTGACGGCGCTAATCCCTTCCGGGGTATTGCATTGGAGAGTGCTGAGGTAACTTTCAGGGTTATATCTGGGCCTCTCGTGTCCTACACAGATTGGGTTATTAAATATTGCTGCCTCCATTTAGAATATAAGGGGAATTCTCACTGGGTGACAAAATACTAACAATTCAGTAGTTTATTTTGAAAGTGAGCCACCAAGAAACTACATAAATTCTAGAAAACGCCCGCTATTTCGTTTGTCAAGCCAATTAATTAATATGCACTCTAGGTTTTAGTAGGAATGAAATAAAAGGTTATCTCTAAAGGAAACAATGCCACAAAACAAAACTGTAAAGCAAAACTAATCTCCCAAATGCCCTAAAAAAAGGGACCTTTTTTTATACAAGGGAAAGTGTAGAGTGAAATTTATTTATTTTCTGTTAGCCAATAGAAGACCCCAGACGCGTTGCTACGTGACTTGATCAATAAATTCAATAAAATATGAACGGAGGTATAATAAAAGGAATGAAAAGGGTCACAGCTAAGGGCCGAATGGATGCCATACAAAGACCCTTCAGTGCACTGCTAGAGGTTCACTAAAGGCACTATCCCTATACATGGGATTTTATAAGAAAAAATCATAAAATTTGTAGAGTTCTTTACTTTGGATGAAGGTTCTAATGAACAAAACACATAAGCATTCCATACTGCAGATAATTACCTCAACGTACAGCTGAGTTAAGCAAATAAGTGATAAAATCGTTCGTCGCAAAACTGAACAATATCGAGCATGTAGTACATTAAGGAAACACGGCAGAGCAAAATATTTACCGAGCGCTCAGAGGTGTAAAGGTTTCTGACAACACAGGGTCAAATTGCATCAGGTATTCAAGCGATGCATATTGCAACAGTATGTATACACATAGAAGCTGCGACGTAACGCTTTCACATTCTATATGAGAGATTAGGAGTTGTACACATGTCAAAGGTTCCTTTTATGAAATATTTTAGGCGTTTTTAGTCTCATCTTAGGTTCTAGGATTTCTAAGCTCACGGACATGTATAGGTATTAAATACGCACAAAAGGAGAGTACTACTACTTAATCTTAGGACCATCACTTTCTTCCTTCTTTCTCTCCTATCATTTTGGGCTGTGCTGCATCTGGCATTTAAAATTGTTTTATATGAAATATTTTTACCCATGACGAATTTCCTTTCACTTTCTTTTATCACATACACGATACAAAACAGCCAGGGAACCTTTATTCTAAGATCGACGATATTCACAAAATCTGTACTTTTATCGACAAGGGAAAGTTTCTTATATAGCACTTTAGTACGCAAAGCTTTTAGATAAGTAACTTTTCACTGAAGAATGCTTCCCAGTGAAAATAACATAGTCTGGCTCAGTATGAGCACCACAGAACATTGGCAACGAAATGATGGATGACCTCAGTTAAAAACCAATAGGGAACGGCAAGGATCTTGGCCTTCGTCGGCAAAGAACGTGTGTGCTACAAGTAACTGTCTACCCTTAGGCGTAGTTAGTTAGTGAATCCTCCACTGATTCTGCAGTTGGGAAGAGGGGACAGGGTGAAGATGAATTCAAGAAATATAGAAAGGATATCTTTGCTGTTTATAGCTCACGCTGCGGGGGAATGGTTAACCGGAATTAGGAAGGGGTCAACTCTGCATATTACAGGTAAAGAACGAGACAAAAAATGATCTTGCCACCGTATTAAGAGAATGCTCGGTTAAACGGAAATCCGTGAGCAAGAGATCACTGCTTCCAAGATTTCAATCAAATCACAACAGTGCAGTACGAGTGTTATTGTGTGCTATGCACCGATGAAGGAATTTCCTGAATGCTACTATTCGTAGAATGGATAGCAACTTGACCTACTCAGTTTACAGAATATATGCTAAAACTGGCTTGTTTGGTCAAATCTTAAATTATCTATTTTTCTGACAACCCCCCCCCCCCCCCACACACACATATATAATATATATATATATATATATATATATATATATATATATATATATATATATATATATATATATATATATATATATATATATATATATATATATATATCTATCATAATAATAAATAACATATGAGAGAGAGAGAGAGAGAGAGAGAGAGAGACTGCGTAGAACCACGAACATTCATGCTCTAATTCTTCGAGTTTTGTACTTTTGTTTTCCAGAGAGCCGAACAAATTCGATTGCTCTAACTTCGATGAAATGCATGAAGGCTTCTCATGACCTCGTTATGAAAAGTTCGAAAAAATACAAAAAAAAGAAAACAACCGCGATTTTTGAAGAGTCAACAGGCAGTCGAATGTTCCAACTTGGGGAAGAAGATTGGAAGTTTCTGAGAGGAAAAACCTTTTAAAAAACAGCCCAATTTAACTTTCAACGCCAAAAACTCTCCGTTCTACTTCACTCAGCCGTTCATGATCCTCTGTCATCATACTCCGGAAGTGTCTTGTCGGTAGTTTTTTTTTATGACAAAAAATTAATAAATCTTGCCCTCTCCTGACCCCTCCCTCCACCGCAAAAAAAGTGAAATAGGAATGTCACTGTAGACTTTTGAGTATTTTTCCGTCTTGATAAGTTACTGTAGAAAATTTTAAATTTATATTTTGTTCATTATCCTTAAGGATCAAGCGTTATATCTTTATATAAATATATTTTTACCGTTATTGATGCAATCTGTTATATTCTGAGATTTTTCTAAATGTTAGAAATGCATTTATCATTTCCAAATAGATTTTAACCATACAGGAATTTTTGCCAATTAAACCGTGACTTCCATTCACAAATATTAAAGTACAAATACTGTTTAATATCCAATTCACTATACCTCGGTAGTAACTTAGACCCACGGGGAATAATAACTGATAACTGCATCGTCACCAGTGGGATTCGAACCATTGCCTGATTCTAAACCAGGCAGCGACAGTACACAACCAGTATATATCTTTTATGGCCGAGAGCAGAATTTTAGATCACCGTGTGAAAGTAACAATACTTTTACGATTTATCATAACCTGATATAATTACGAATAAGTTTATAAGGCTCTGCTGTTAGGCCTTTTCGACATACTATTGTGTAATATATGATATAAATAATTTAGAAAATAAAGGAAATTATATGAATGAATTATTATTTATAAGGTTCCTTCAATGAGTTTGATTGATGGTAAGAAAATAAGCTGAATTTTCATTTTACTCAATAAAACATTCAAGACCTCAGATTA
>NC_087201.1:148163405-148166367 GCF_015104395.2 Macrobrachium nipponense
AGAGAGAACTCTAAGTTTAGTGCCACGGCTTATGAAAAGGGAGGAAGGTACTGATATTCTGTTTACACAAGAAGAAATAAAGAAAGAAAAGAATTCAGGTTCAAAAATGGAAAGCATCATTTAAAAATGATTTCCAAATATTTTTCCTAATAAAATATTCAATAAAAATGAAAACTTTATTGGGAATACGGACGGCATTTAATAAAATCTTGCGATTCACAAACTATAAAATGAATTTTGCCTTCCCTGGTTCTTCTGAGAACTGAGATATTATGGAAACGACCTTTACGAAAAAAAGAAAAAGAAAAAAGGGGCATTATAAATACGAGTTTAGAAAATGCTTAGGAACTGTGCCCAAGCCAATACTTATCATTCCGCCCTATTCCGGAAGAAAATGTGGGATTATTCATGATAATTATTCCGATATCTGGATCCTGTGGATTGCTTTTCTGATGAAGAATATAGGCTGGAAGGGCCAAAAGGAAAATAGACCGTTTTCAGTTTTGGAAACGAGTGTGTCGTTCATGGTCATCAAAGTACGACTGCAAATAAGAAAAATAGCTATAGTTTGCCTGAGGTCACATGATGGATCACCCACCCAGCCTCTCACCCTTTGCTTTTTTCTCAGTTTTATATACTAACTTAGGCGTTTTTTAAAGTTTTTCACATACCCGCATAATGCCAAAAACAGGTTTACCTGAACTCATTTAGGAACTGACTACGTGGTAATAGAATAATAGTAATAATTATTCATCCCACCCCCCTATTTATCCAGGAAAAAATCCTCGTCATACTTCAAACAAAAGACTCATAAACAGCGACTCTCTTGTTGCACTTTGAGTTTTACAAAAGTGTTAGCAGCGTCCCTCCGGCCCCTATTGCATTTAATTTGTAGCATTTCACTTTTCCTCCCTTTCCGCTTCCTTCTTCAGTTTTTGCTGCCAAACCACTACGACTCACTCTTACCACTATCTGGCGCATTGAATGGTGAAAGCGCCCCACTGCTTGGCTTATTACTGAACACTCATAATCATATCCACTTTCATTTAGTTAACTAATAGATCCTAGTTTTTTATGTGAAACTAGCTAAAATCATCGCAAATAATCCTTGCAGTTACTCTGTCCTGTCTTCTTTTTCATTCTTAGCCTTTTGAATGACATGTCCTCCTTTTGACATGGGTATCCTTCCGGTTTTTATTTCAACTACATAGTTTTATCAACTGATTTGACCAGAATATTAGGGAATTTTAAATTATTCCACATTTCCATCCGTTCTTCATAGTCCTCCCCATCAATGAGGTAACTGGAAGCAGCAAATAGCCCAGAATAACAATAGAAAACGATATAAATTTTCTAGATTTCTTTTCTGCTTTATTCTAATTCTAATGTTTTTCCCTAAGCTTACCATAAAAACATAAAATTTTACTTTGATAAAGCAGTAAGTTCCTTCTCATTAATTTTCGACAAGGCTTTTGAAGGGATGCCAACCCTTTTGATTCATACTTTCTTGCATTATGACGCTGTAAGACTTGAACATCAACAAACGTTTTATAACCTCATACGCGTGCCATTATCTTTATTCCCCTCATCGATTTTCAAAGAAATAAAGTAGGATGTAAATACTGGTATCAGTTTAGTTCTAATAAAACCAGATACCTGTATACAGTAAAGAATATACCCAACCACATTACATAAGTCCACCATCGAGTATTACAGGAACTCATTTTTGTGTCATTTGATAAAGATGCCGTTTAAAAGCGCATTAAATATACAATAGCATGCAATCTACTTTGTTGTCGCAAACAACAATGCAGTAAGGAAGCATTGTAACAATTTTTTCTTCATTATCGTATATATATATATATATATATATTAATATATATATATATATATATATATATATATATATATATATATATATATTATTATATCCTATGACGCGGGGCCGTAAAATTGAACAGGCGTGTTAGAGGTGTCCCGATATAAAAGAGTTTGTTTATATTTTGTGCGGAGAGCATTGTGTGTGTGCGCGTGTGTGTGTGTGGTTGAGAGAGAGAGAGAGAGAGAAAGAGAGCGAGGAAAATGCTTCAATTGCATAAATAGCATCGAAATAAAAGTGATATAACACCGGTCTTGCTATTTCAAAATACTCCTCTTTTGAATATAATATCCATGAATTTCAAAGCTTAATTTGCATAAAAAAGAAGCTAAAAGAAGAAGAAGAAAAAAAAACTACCATATGATCATCATCCCTGATCCCCAGCCCACCTCCTCATAGCGCTCATCCAAGTAGGTGTACTGTAGGCCTACCATCCCCTCTGTAAACCCCAGGAGCTCTGTTGGCACTCTCACTTCACTATTCATGTACTAAAAGGTAAAGATTTGTTACTACAGTAAGAGTAGTATATTTTCATATTAAATCCTCTCTTTGGCATCGTCGGGGAGGGTGAAATACATGCAGTATACTTGGAAAAGAGGCAAAGTATAAAGGAGGCATAATAATTATCCTTGAGCTGCTCCCCAATGTTGAGTCTACACATAATGTACGTACGTACATGAGTTTATCAGGAGGGGGAGGGGGGTAGGGGGGTTGATTAGAAAAGTGGAGTCTATATGGGGTCCTCTCCTATAATATATATATATATTATATATATATATATATATATATATATATATGATATATATATATATATATATATATATTCTCATTAAAGCATGTTCCATATATAACATTATATTTGCACATAATAATAATAATAATAATAATAATAATAAATAATAATAATAATAATAATAATAATAATAATAATAATAATAATAATAATAATAATAATAATAATAATAAATTAATAATAATAATAATAATAATGCAATATTAATAATAATATAATAATAATAATAAAATGGTGGGTATTCCACTAACCCTTGATAGCTGTTCTTCTAGTGCAAAGTTCAATGGCTC
>NC_087201.1:148166867-148201867 GCF_015104395.2 Macrobrachium nipponense
GAGCCATTGAACTTTGCACTAGAAGAAAACAGCTATCAAGGGTTAGTGGAATAAAAACCATTTTATTATTATTATTATTATTATTATATTATAATAAGTTATTATTATTATTATTATTATTATTATTATTATTTTTTTTTTTTTTTTTTTTTTTTTTTTTTTTTGCTCTATCACAGTCCTCTAATTCGACTGGGTGGTATTTATAGTGTGGGGTTCCGGGTTGCATCCTGCCTCCTTAGGAGTCCATCCCTTTTCTTACTATGTGTCCCGTTTCTAGGATCACCACTCTCTGCATGAGTCCTGAGCTACTTCAGCCTCTAGTTTTTCTAGATTCATTTTCAGGGATCTTGGGATCCGTGCCTAGTGTTCCTATGATTATGGGTACGATTTCCACTGGACATATACCTATCCTTCTTATTTCTATTTTCAGATCTTGATACTTATCCATTTTTTCCTTCTCTTTCTCTTCAACTCTGGTGTCCCATGGTATTGCGACATCAATGAGTGATACTTTCTTCTTGACTTTGTCAATCAACGTCACGTCTGGTCTGTTTGCACGTATCACCCTATCCGTTCTGATACCATAGTCCCAGAGGATCTTTGCCTGATCGTTTTCTATCACTCCCCCCTCAGGTTGGTGCTCGTACCACTTATTACTGCAAGGTAGCTGATGTTTCTTCTTGCACAGGCTCCAGTGGAGGACTTTTGCCACTGAATCATGCCTCCTTTTGTACTGGTTCTGTGCAAGTGCCGGGCATTCACTTGCTATGTGGTTTATGGTTTCATTTTTCGTATTGCACTTCCTACATATGGGAGAGATGTTATTTCCGTCTATCGTACTGTGAACATATCTGGTTCTTAGGGCCTGATCTTGTGCCGCTGTTATCATTCCTTCAGTTTCCTTCTTTAGCTCTCCCCTCTGTAGCCATTGCCAATTGTCATCGCTGGCTAGTTCTTTAGTCTGTCTCATGTATTGTCCGTGCATTGGTTTGTTGTGCCAGTGTTCTCTGTCTTTCTGTCTTTCTCCTGTCTCTGTATACAAAAAAAAAAAAAAAAAAAATATAATTATTATAATTATTATTAATTATTATTATTATTATTATTATTATTATTATTTTTTTTTTTTTTTTTTTTTTTTTTTTTTTTTTTTTTTGTTTTTTTTTTTTTTTTTTTTTTTTTTTACTGTATCACAGTCTTCCAATTCGACTGGGTGGTATTTATAGTGTGGGGTTCCGGGTTGCATCCTGCCAATCCTTAGGAGTCCATCACTTTCTTACTATGTGTGCCGTTTCTAGGATCACACTCTTCTGCATGATGTCCTGGAGCTACTTCCAGCCTCTAGTTTTTTCTAGATTCCTTTTCAGGGATCTTGGGATCGTGCCTATTGCTCCTATGATTATGGGTACGATTTCCACTGGCATATCCCTATCCTTCTTATTTCTATTTTCAGATCTTGATACTTTATCCATTTTTTTCCTCTCTTTCTCTCAACTCTGGTGTCCCATGGTATTGCGACATCAATGAGTGATACTTTCTTCTTGATTTGTCAATCAACGTCACGTCTGGTCTGTTTGCACGTATCACCCTATCCGTTCTGATACCATAGTCCCAGAGGATCTTTGCCTGATCGTTTTCTATCACTCCCTCAGGTTGGTGCTCGTACCACTTATTACTGCAAGGTAGCTGATGTTTCTTGCACAGGCTCCAGTGGAGGGCTTTTGCCACTGAATCATGCCTCTTTTGTACTGGTTTCTGTGCAAGTGCCGAGCATTCACTTGCTATGTGGTTTATGGTTTCATTTTTCATATTGGCACTTCTACATATGGGAGAGATGTTATTTCCGTCTATCGTTCTTTGAACATATCTGGTTTCTTAGGGCCTGATCTTGTGCCGCTGTTATCATTCCTTCAGTTTCCTTCTTTAGCTCTCCCCTCTGTAGCCATTGCCAATTGTCATCGCTGGCTAGTTTCTTTAGTCTGTCTCATGTATTGTCCCGTGCATTGGTTTGTTGTGCCAGTCCTCTGTTCTGTCTGTCTTTCTCCTGTCTCTGTATATTTGTGGGTCTTCGTCTACTTTTATTAGTCCTTCTTCCCATGCACTCTTTAACCACTCGTCTTCACTGGTTTTCAGATATTGCCCCAGTGCTCTGTTCTCAATGTTGACGCAGTCCTCTATACTTAGTAGTCCTCTCCGCCTCCTTCTTTCGTGTTATGTATAGTCTGTCCGTATTTGCTCTGGGTGTAGTGCTTTGTGTATTGTCATATGTTTCCTGGTTTCTGATCTATGCTGCTGAGTTCTCTTCTGCCTTCGTCCATTCCACTATTCCTGCGCTGTATCTGATTACTGGCACTGCCCATGTGTTTATGGCTTTTATCATATTTCCTCCATTGAGTTTTGACTTGAGGATCGCCTTGAGTCTCTGCATATATTCTTTCCTGATCGTGTCCTTCATCTCTTGGTGTTTTATATCCCCTCCTTCCATTATTCCCAGGTATTTGTATCCTGTCTCATCTATGTGTTTGATGTTGCTCCCATCTGGTAGCTTTATCCCTTCAGTTCTCGTTACTTTGCCCTTTTGTATGTTGACTAAGGCGCATTTTTCTATTCCAAACTCCATCCTGATGTCCCCAGATACAATCCTTACAGTCTGGATTAGGGTATCTCCTTTCCTTGATGCTCTTACCATACAGCTTGATGTCGTCCATGAACATCAGATGGTTGATTCTGTTGCCTCTTTTCTGAGTTGGTATTATTATTATTATTATTATTATTATTATTATTATTATTATTATTATTATTATTATTATGTGGCAAATATAATGTTATATATGGAACTGCTTTATGAGAATATATATATAGTATATATATATATATATATATATATATATATAATTAGATGAAAGACCCCTATAGATCCACTTTTCTAATCAACCCCCCTACCCCCCTCCCCTCCTGATAAACTCATGTACGTACGTAACAATTATGCGTAGACTCAACATGGGGAGCAGCTCAAGGATAATGTATTATGCCTCCTTTATACTTTTGCCTCTTTTCCAAGTATACTGCATGTATTTTCACCCTCCCCGACGATGCCAAAGAGAGGATTTAATATGAAAATATACTACTCTTACTGTAGTAACAAATCTTTACCTTTTAGTACATGAATAGTGAAGTGAGAGTGCCAACAGAGCTCCTGGGGTTTACAGAGGGGATGGTAGGCCTACAGTACACCTACTTGGATGAGCGCTATAAGGGAGGTGGGCTGGGGATCAGGGATGATGATCATATGGTAGTTTTTTTTTTTCTTCTTCTTCTTTTCGCTTCTTTTTATGCAAATTAAGCTTTGAAATTCATGGATATTATATTCAAAAGAGGAGTATTTTGAAATAGCAAGACCGGTGTTATATCACTTTTATTTCGATGCTATTTATGCAATTGAAGCATTTTCCTCGCTCTCTTTCTCTCTCTCTCTCTCTCAACCACACACACACACGCGCACACACAATGCTCTCCGCACAAAATATAAACAAACTCTTTTATATCGGGACACCTCTAACGCCTGTTCAATTTTACGGCCGACGTCATATATATATATATATATATATATATATATATATATATATATATATATATATATATACCGATATGAAGAAAATTGTTGCAATGCTTCCTTACTGCATTGTTGTTTTGCGACAACAAAGTAGATTGCATGCTATTGTATATTTAATGCGCTTTAACGGCATCTTATCAATGACACAAAAATGAGTTCCTGTAATACTCGATGGTGGACTTATGTAATGTGGTTGGGTATATTCTTTACTGTATACCAGGTATCTGGTTTTATTAGAACTAAACTGATACCAGTATTACATCTACTTTATTTCTTTGAAAATCGATGAGGGAATAAAGATAATGGCACGCGTATGAGGTTAATAAAACGTTTGTTGATGTTCAAGTCTTACAGCGTCATAATGCAAGAAAGTATGAATCAAAAGGGTTGGCATCCCTTCAAAAGCCTTGTCGAAAATTAATGAGAAGGAACTTACTGCTTTATCAAAGTAAAATTTTATGTTTTTATGGTAAGCTTAGGGAAACATTAGAATTAGAATAAAGCAGAAAAGAAATCTAGAAAATTTATATCGTTTCTATTGTTATTCTGCTATTTGCTGCTTCCAAGTTACCTCATTGAGGGGAGGACTATGAAGAACGGATGGAATGTGGAATAATTTAAAATTCCTAATATTCCTGGTCAAATCAGTTGATAACTATGTAGTTGAAATAAACGGAAGGAATACCCATGTCAAAAGGACATGTCATTCAAAAGGCTAAGAATGAAAAAGAAGACAAGGACAGAGTAACTGCAGGATTATTGCGATGATTTTATGCTAGTTTCACATAAAACTAGGATCTATTAGTTAACTATATGAAAGTGGATTTATGATTTATGAGTGTTCAGTAATAAAGCCAAGCAGTGGGGCGCTTTCAGCCATTCAATGCGCCAGATAGTGGTAAGAGTGAGTCGGAGTGGTTGGACAGCAAAACTGAAGAAGGAAGCGGAAAGGAGGAAAAGTGAAATGCTACAAATTAAATGCAATAGGGGCCGGAGGGACGCTGCTAACACTTTTGTAAAACTCAAAGTGCAACAAGAGAGTCGCTGTTTATGAGTCTTTTGTTTGAAGTATGACGAGATTTTTTCCTGGATAATAGGTGGGATGAATAATTATTACTATTATTCTATTACCACGTAGTCAGTTCCTAAATGAGTTCAGGTAACTGTTTGCATTATGCGGGTATGTGAACTTTAAAAACGCCTAAGATTAGATATAAAACTGAGAAAAAGCAAAGGGGTGAGAGCTGGGTGGGTGATCCATCATGTGACCTCAGGCAAACTATAGCTATCTATTGGCAGTCGTACTTTGATGACCATGAACGACACACTCGTTTCCAAAACTGAAAACGGTCTATTTTCCTTTTGGCCCTTCCAGCCTATATTCTTCATCAGAAAAGCAATCCACAGGATCCAGATATCGGAATAATTATCATGAATAATCCCACATTTTCTTCCGGAATAGGGCGGAATGATAAGTATTGGCTTGGGCACAGTTCCTAAGCATTTTCTAAACTCGTATTTATAATGCCCCTTTTTTCTTTTTCTTTTTTTCGTAAAGGTCGTTTCCATAATATCTCAGTTCTCAGAAGAACCAGGGAAGGCAAAATTCATTTTATAGTTTGTGAATCGCAAGAGTTTATTAAATGCCGTCGTATTCCAATAAAGTTCATTTTTATTGAATATTTTATTAGGAAAATATTTGGAAATCATTTTTAATGATGCTTTCCATTTTTGAACCTGAATTCTTTTCTTTCTTTATTTCTTCTTTGTGTAAACAGAATATCAGTACCTTTCCTCCTTCCTCATAAGCCGGTGGCACTAAACTTAGAGTTTCTCTCTCTCTCTCTCTCTCTCTCTCTCTCTCTCATACACACACACAGACATACACACACACACATACACCTACAGACATACATCTATATCTCTATCCATCTATCTTTCTATATACATGCGATAACTAAATTTTGTGGGAAGTTTTTGACAATGCGCCATGTGGCATCTATTATTTTCAGGCAGCACTTTTCCTATAGCTTATGCTTTTTTACTCGTGGTCTATGTGGCGCCTTCCATGTTTACATAGATTTCTATGAAGAATCTTTTGTTCGGTGTATCGTGTCGTCACCTATACACCCACTGATGTCTTCTTTCATGCACACTACGAAATCCTAAAGTCTCTGCTTCAGTTTTGTCCACGAGTCTAATTCTCAACTAGTTTTTGGCTCCAAAAAGTTGTCTTGGCAGTTTTCCTCTCTCACTAACACACAAAAACTTACACCAACACACACACACACACACACACACACACACAAACACACTGGTGGCTCAGAGGTCAAAAGTCGTTATACGTCGTTGTTTCCAATCCAGGAAGCAGTTCGAATCCCACTGGTAACAGAGCACATCTCGATTAGAATTACGCGTGGGTGTTACTTTAATAGTCATTCCCGAGGTATAATGAATTGGATGTTAAAGGATATTGGTGGCTCAATATTTGTTAATTTTAAAATATCACATTGTATGAGACAAAAATACAGTTTCGCATACATACTTACATACATACATATATAAACATTTATGTGTATTCAGCATTCGACCGTATATCATACACAGTATATGAAAGATCTATTTGAAAATGATCCTAATAAAGGTTAAACAATCCATGAAGACGATAATGAGCGAAGCACTACTGTTTAGCCGAGGAAAAAGAATTAATCTTTTTTTTTTTTTTTTTTTTTTTTGGGGGGGGGGGGGGGTTAAAGGGGGGGGGGGGGGTTTTTTTTGGGGGGGGGGGGGGGGGGGGGGGTGGGGGGGGGGGGGGGGGGGGGTCGGGGCGGGGGAGCATTTCACCATGAAAGAGTCGTGCTTTGAAAGTCAATAAAGATGAAAATATGACCTGCGGCTTGTTATCATACACTTTGCCATCCGGTTCAAATGAATTCAGCCAAGAGGGTCTAATATCTGTTGTGCATGCTATCCAGTAGGGAAGTCTGACAAATAGCTTGAAGGATATTTAAAGTTCTGAATACCTTGGCTCGCTTTTATGGTGTATGTTTTGGATCTTCAATGTACCTCGAAACTTATTTCATTTTGTAGGTCGAAACGTTTCTCGTAGAATACATTTTTTATCATCATCAATAATATTCAGTGATGAACATCGACGTGTTTCAGCAAAGTAATCCCAAACCTTACGCTTCTGATCATTCTCTTGCCCCATATTAGATCGGTTCCCGTAAGAAGTAGTGCCGTCAGTGCACCTCACGTTGTTCACTGCAGGCAAAACTTGCGGTTCTTTGCGGCGTCCCTTCGGCCCTTAGCTGTTACCCTTTATTCGGTTTACTCTATCTCTGTTCATATTCTCTTTCTTCCATCTTACTGTTCACCCTCTCCCAACAATGTTTCATATTGCAACTGCAAGGTTCTCACTTATGTAAAGAGGTGGGAGGGTTCTCAGTCCACCGTTAGGTGTCCTTCGGCCTCGTGTTATGTTGCATCAGAATTCACGGAATCAGTAATCAGATGGAAATTACTAGTGGCTGGGCAGCAATGACTCAGCTGCGGTAGTCATTATGTATGTATGTATATATATATATATATATATATATATATATATATATATATATATATATATATATATATATATATATATATATATGTGTGTGTGTGTGTGCGTGTGTGTGTGTCTGTGTGTGGGTGTGTATGTGTGTGTGTGTGTGTGTGTGTGTGTGTGTACTATTCCACTAATAATTTTTTTTCCTCTTGTTCCACATTTAATAAATTCCTACCATAATCCTTCATAAATACGCCAATTATTTTTATCCCTCTACAATCCTTAAAACCGTCACTTATCATTTCCGTTATTCAGACATCCCACAACGTAATCAAGTTAGCAGCTCAATTAAACTTTCAACACACATTGCAGGCCTCCTGATTGTAATCCCATCAACTCTTGGAGCGTTTCCATCATTCCACCTGTTAATTGTCCTTCTTGCGTAGATAAACACTTTCCCAAACGTTGTGGAATTTGCTACAACACCTTTCTACCTCTTGTTTTCTTCATTCAACGCATCTTATGAAGAACTCTGTCTATGAGATACCCTCTTTTCATCGTCAATCTTTTCATATTTCCTGATTAATTCATCTAATGACTATTCACTCTTCATTCGTCGATTCGATGCGCTTATTATCCCTGAACCCCCCCCCCCCCCCCCCCCCCCCCCCTCCCCCCCCCGACATAATTTCGCCTAATTTTTTGTTTACCATTGGTCCAGAATCTCGTTACGAAGCTATAAGCTAAAGTCTTGAATGTTTTATTGAGTAAAATGAAAATTCAGCTTATTTTCTTACCATCAATCAAACTCATTGGATGAACCTTAGTAATAAATAAGCATTCATATAATATTCATTTTCTAAATTATTTATATCATATATTACACAATAGTATGTCGAAAAGGCCTAACAGCAGAACCTTATAAACTTATTCGTAATTATATCAGATTTATGAAAAAGCGTAAAATTATTGTACTTTCACATGGTGATCTAAAATTCTGCTCTCGGCCATAAAAGATATATACTGGTTGTGTACTGTCACTGCCTGGTTTAGAATCAGGCAATGGTTCGAATCCCACTGGTGACGAAGCAGTTATCAGTTATTATTCCCTGTGGGTCTAAGTTACTCCCGAGGTATAATGAACTGGACATTAAACAGTATTTTGTATTTTATTATTTTGTGAATGGAAGTCACGGTTTAATGGCAAAACTTCCTGTATGGTTAAAATCTATTTGGAAATGATAAATGCATTTCTAACATTTAGAAAAATCTCAGAATATAACAGATCGCATCAATAACGATAAAAATATTTATTATAGAGATATAACGCTTGATCATTAAGGATAATGAACAAATATTAATTGAGAATTTTCTACCGTAACTTATCAAGACGGAAAAATACTCGAAAGTCTACAGTGACATTCCTATTTCACTTTTTTTGCGGTGGAGGGAGGGGTCAGGAGAGGGCAAGATTATTAAATTTTTTTGCATAAAACTACCGACAAGACACTTCCGGAGTATGATGACAGAGGATCATGAACGGCTGAGTGAAGTAGAACGGAGAGTTTTTGGCGTTGAAAGTTAAATTGGCTGTTTGAAAAGGTTATTTCCTCTCAGAAACTTCCATCTTCTTCCCAAGTTGGAACATTCGACTGCCTGTTGACTCTTCAAATCGCGGTTGTTTCTCTTTTGTATTTTTTCGAACTTTTCATAACGAGGTCATGAGAGGCCTTCATGCATTTCATCGAAGTTAGAGCAGTCGAATTTGTTCAGCTCTCTGGAAAACAAAAGTACAAAACTCGAAGAATTAGAGCATGAATTTTCGTGGTTCTACGCAGTCTCTCTCTCTCTCTCTCTCTCTCTCTCTCTCTCATATATGTTATTTATTATATATCATAGTCTATATATATATATAGTATATATATATATATATATATATATATATATATATATATAGTATATATATATATATATATATATATATATATATAGATATATATATATATATATATATATATATATATATATATATATATATATTATATATATATATATATATATATATATATATATATATATATATATATATATATATATATATATATATATATATATATATATATATATATATGTGTATATATATATATATATATATATATATATATATATATATATATATGTGTGTGTGTGTGTGTGTGTGTGTGTGTGTGTGTGGTCAGATAAATAGATAATTTAAGATTTGAACAAACAAGCCAGTTTAGCATATTTTCTGTAAACTGAGTGGGTGAAGTTGCTATCCATTCTACGAACAGTAGCATTCAGGAAATTCCTTCATCGGTGCATAGCACACAATAACACTCGTACTGCATTGTTGTGATTTGATTTAAATCTTGGAAGCAGTTATCTCATGCTCACGGATCTCCGTTTAATCAGAGCATTCTCTAAATACGGTGGCAAGATAATTTTTTGCTCGTTCTTTACCTGTAAAATGCAGAGTTGACCCTTCCTAATTCCGGTGTACCCATTCCCCGCAGCAGTGAACTATAAACAGCAAAGATATCCTTTCTATATTTCTTGAATTCATCTTTACCCTGTCCCCTCTTCCAACTGCAGAATCAGTGGAGGATACACTAACTAATACGCCTAAGGGAGACAGTTACTGTAGCACACACGTCTTTACCGACGAAGGCCAGATCCTTGCCGTTCCCTATTGGTTTTTAACTGAGGTCTTCCATCATTCCGTTGCCATTGTTCCGTGGTGCTCATCCTGAGCCAGACAATGTTATTTTCACTGGGAAGCATCTTCAGTGTAAAGTTACGTATCTAAAAGCTTTGGTGCGTACTAAAGTGCTATATAAGAAACTTTCCCTTGTCGATAAAAGCACAGATTTTGTGAATATCATCGATCTTAGAATAAAAGTTCCCTGGCTGTTTTGTATCGTGTATATGACAAAAAAAAAAAGTGAAAGGAAATTCGTCATGAGTAAAAATATTTCATATAAAACACAATTTTAAATGTCAGATGCAGCACAGCCCAAAATGATATGTGGGAAAGAAGGAAGAAAGTGATGGTTCTAATATTAAGTAGCAGTACTCTCCTTTTGTGCGTATTTAATGCCTATACATGTCCGTGAGCTTAGAAATCCTAGAACCTAAGATGAGACTAAAAACGCCTAAAATATTTCATAAAAGAAACTCTGACATGTGTACAACTCCTAATCTCACTTATACAATGTGAAAGTTACGTCCCAGCTTCAATATGTTATACATACTGTTGCAGTATGCATCGCTTGAATACCTGATGCAATTTGACCCCTGTATTGTCAGAAACCTTTACACCTCTGATGCGCTCGGTAAATGTTTTGCTCTGCCGTGTTTTTCCTTAATGTACTACATGCTCGATACCGTTCAGTTTGCGACGAAACGATTTTATCACTTATTTGCTTAACTCAGCTGTACGTTGAGGTAATTATCTGCAGTATGGAATGCTTATGTGTTTTGTTCATTAGAACCTTCATCCAAAGTAAAGAACTTTCTACAAATTTTATGATATTTTCTTATAAAATCCCATGTATAGGGATAGTGCCTTTAGTGAACCTCTAGCAGTGCACTGAAGGGTCTTTGCATGGCGTCCATTCGGCCTTTAGCTGTGACTCTTTTCGTTCCTTTTATTATACCTCCGTTCATATTTATTGATTTATTGACAGTCACGTAGCAACGACGCCTGGGGTCTTCTATTGGCTAACAGAAATAAATAATATTTCACTCTACACTTTCCCTTGTATAAAAAAATGTCCTTTTTTTTGGGAATTTGGGAGGAATTAGTTTTGCTTTACAAGTTTTGTTTTGTGCATTGTTATCTGTTAGAGATAATCTTTTATTTCATTCTTACTAAAACCTAGAGTGCATATTAATTAATTGGCTTGACAAACGAAATAGCGGGCGTTTTCTAGAATTTATGAAGTTTCTTGGTGCTCACTTTCAAAATAAACTACTGAATTGTTAGTATTTGTCAACCCAGTGAGAATTCCTCTTATATTCTAAATGGAGGCAGCAATAATTTAATACCCAATCTGTGTATGACACGATAGGCCCAGATATAACCCTGAAAGTTACCTCAGCACTCTCCAATGCAATACCCCGGAAGGGATTAGCGCCGTCAGCGCTACCCACGTGGTTCACTGTATGCATTACTTCAGAGGTTATGCAACCCCTTTCTTTCTTTTTGCTGTACCTCAGTTCATATTTTGTCTTCCATCTGACTCTCCACCTTCTCCTAACAATATTGTTTCAGGTGCAACCACGAGTTTTCCTCCTGTATACCTTTTTTACCCTCAGTTCCCTTCAGCGCTTAATGACGTCATAAGTCTAAGCGCATGACTTTTGACCTAAATTTCATATCCTATTCCATTATACCCCATTGTAACATTCGAATCTTTACAAGCTCTAGAAAATTTGTTCGTATAATTCAACTGTTTTGATCAGCCAGAATGGTTATTAATCTATTTCTATGATAAACAAACTTGAGCATGCGAACTCAACTGAATGAAAAATAAAACTTTGATGGTAACCATCCTGCAAGTAACTTTCCTCATCTCTTGAAGGTCTATTTTCAGGAAGCTTTCAGGTGGACCGATATCTGGGATGTAAGTCAATAACTACACCAACTGGTAGGTGGCCGTTATGTCAATAGGGGTGACCAATGGACGATTTACTCCCACTCCCCCAACCCACTCAACACTAACCCCCTAACAACCCTCACTCTGAGAGATCCACATTTCACCCAACAAACTAAATCTTGTGACTGGGTTGTCAGGGTTAAATTTAGAAGAGGGAGACCAACTATTACAGACTATTTAACATAGCTGTATGTATATATATATATATATAATATATTATATATATATATATATATATATATATATATATATATATATATATATATATATATATTATATATCCATTGATGATTATAATCACTTTAGCACGTGATTCATTTATCACACATACCACAGGTGAAAAATAAGAGACAGGGTGTAGGTCCTGACCGGTTTCGGCTTTATTTTCAAGCCATTGACAAAGGACTGATACATATATTAGAATTCACGAGTATATATACTACAAAGACAGTACTGACGAACATACACAAACAGTTGAGACTGCAGATCCACCCACACGCAGGTGTCAAGGTAGGAGTGGCTTTCAAAAATCATTAGGCTAAAATTTACAATAAATTCTCTAGGATACTACGAAACCGGTCAGGACCTACACCCTGTCTCTTATTTTTCACCTGTGGATATGTGTGATAAATGAATCACGTGCTAAAGTGATTATAATCATCAATGGATACCACGAGCTCCTTCCGATCTTTCTGTGTTCTTTTCCCCATCTTGGAATATGCAGTCACTGACTTCGCAGACGCCCTCATTCAAGCTCATACAAACAAGGAACACCTGCGGTTTCTACGTGAATACCGTATGAAACGAGTGATACCAAGATCAATGATAACCAAGTCCTTGTCAAAATTAGAAGACCAACCGTTCGGTGAAATACAACGATCTATTTTGGACAAACATATCAGTATTAAGACATTGGAAACTAAAAACGAATTTTGAAGATTTATCGAGGAAAAGACGTCATTTTGAAGCTTCAATACCATCGGATTGGAAAGATTCTCTGCAGGAATATTGTATTTGAATATGAGGAAGAAAGTGTATCAGAAGCTTAAACGTAAACATAACAACAAAATGAAACTCTGATCGAAAGAAGCCCTGACTACCAACGCCTAATCATGAATGTGTCGTCACTTATCAAACAAGCATCGGGGATAGTAATGTAAACCAGTGCTTTAGGCTATGGTTTAAATTTTGCTCTATCAACGGGAAGTGTAAACAGTGTAGAAAATTACTAAAGATTGTGCACTTAGAAAAATATAGTGATTTAACTAGTGAAGATGTCACATAATTAAGGGAGTGATTTATGGAAGCATGAAAAGTCAGACACCACAAACGTACCCAAAAGATTTGTTTATGAATGCCATCAATGAACTGAAAAAAGATAAAGATTATACACATGACAAAAGCAGATAAATCAGGTGCCCTAGTAATTTTAAACAAAAATGAATACATAGAAAAAATGGAAAGTTTTTTGGGTGATAAAACCACTTATAAAGAATTAAATAAGAACCTGATAGAAAGTGTGAATAGCGGTTAATAGAACAGTGAAAAATCTGTTAAAAGGCAACGAAAGTCTTATAAAGAAGGTGTGTGTGACCTCCCATTGCTACCCGTATATGTATGGTACGATAAAAACCCATAAAGCAAACTTCCCTGCCAGACCAATTATCAGCTCAGTGGGTTCCGCATCTTATAAATTAGCAAATAATTAGTGGATATCCTTAACCCATTGATAGGTAACATCTCTAATGCCAATATTAAGAATAATGTGGACTGTATAGATAAACTAAAATACTAGTGTAAAGTTAATAGTGAATCGAGACTTGTGAGCTTCGATGTAGTATCTCTATTCACAAAAGTGCCTATTGATGATTTATTGGAATATTATCGGAATTATTAGAAAAACAAACAACTAGATATTCCATTTGTTCTAAAAGCACCTTAATTGAACTAATAAAATTATGTGTTAAAGACTGTAAATTTGAATTCAACGGAAAATTCTACTCACAAAATTTTGGTATGGCAATGGGAAACCCTCTGTCCCCAGTGCTAAGTAATTTATATATGGAATTTTTTGAAAAGAAAATTTTAAATAATATAATTCCACGCAATGTACCTTGGTTTAGATATGTTGACGACATAATTTGTGTATGGCCAGGAATGAAGATGTAAATAACTTTTTTGCCAGGTTAAATCAATTAGTACCATCAATTAAATTTACTATGGATAGAACAAGATGAATGCCTACCCTTTTTTTGATGTCCTCATATGGAGAAATAGTAGTGGGTTTAAGTATAGTGTTTACAGAAAACCTACTAATATTTCTTCCTATGTACATTTCTATTCTGGACAAAACAATAAGGTTAAAAGATCAGTGTTTGCTTCTATGTTTTTAAGAGCACTACGGGTATGTAGCCCAGATATATAGATGAGGAAATAGATAAGATTCAGAATACAGGCAAGAAACTGAAATATCCAGATAATGTACTAAACAATGCATTAAAAGCGCAAAAAAGACCATGTATCAAAATCAAAAAGAACCTTACAACAACAAAATTTGCTTGTACTACCATTATAATAGTAATATGAAAGATATCCCACATCTCCTGAAGAATTTTGGTGTTGTATAGTTTTAAAAACAATAAAACAATGAAACAGGTACTTATTAAGAACTCCCCCGACAATGCTAAAGGATGTGTATATAAAATCCCGTGTAAGTTTTGTGACAACTTTTACATTGGTCAAACGGGGAAAGCACTGGAAAAAAGAATAGAACAACATAAACAATGTGTGAGATATGCACAGGGAAATAGTGGTATATTTGTACATGTTAGTGAGAACAATCATGCTATTAACTGGGAAGGGGCAAAAAAGTGGTGTGTTTCTAATAATGCATTGGAATGGAATATCATTGAATCTAGTTTTATAAAAGAAAGTTACAACAATAATATGAACATCAGTCAAGGAATGTATAAACTTGATCCTTTAATATCAAAAGAAATTTGTAAACTGTTTAAATTTTAAGGTTGGCTGTAGAGATATATGAAAAATAGGATTTTATATTTGTAAACACAGTAAAGGGGGCAGTAGTGGTAATGAGATGTTCAACCCCGCCTCCCTGACACCTGTTAGGTGTGGACTTGTACCCTAAGCGGTAGTATCCCTTGAGAATTTATTGTAAATTTTAGCCTAATGACTTTTGAAAGCCACTCCTACCTTGACACCTGCGTGTGGGTGGATCTGCAGTCTCAAACTGTTGTGTGTAGTTCGTCAGTACTGTCTTTGTAGTATATATACTCGTGAATTCTAATACTATGTATCAGTCCTTGTCAATGGCTTGAAAATAAAGCCGAAACCGGTCAGGACCTCCACCCTGTCTCTTATAACCTTGTTTGGATATGTGATAAATGAATCACGTGCTAAAGTGATTATAATCATATTATATATATATATATATATATATATATATAAATATATATATATAAAATATATATATATATATATATTATATATATATTATATATATATATATATATATATATAGATATATATATATATATATATATATATATATAATATATATATATGTATATAGATATAAATATATAATTATATATTATATATATATATATAATATATATATATATATATATGATATATATATAATATATATATATATATATATATATATATATATATATATAATATATATTTTATTATATATATATACATACACACACACACACACACACATATATATATATATATATATATATATATATATATATATATATATATATATATATATATATATATATATATATATTATATATATATATATATATATATATATATATATACTAACTGCTGACATTTCTCTTATAAGATTAACTAACCGAAGAAGCACGCAAAAAAAATATATATAAATGTTGGTAATGCTGACATTATATACAATTATGTAATTAAGAAAATTGCGACACTTATTTAGTTAATGAGGAGTTTTATTACCAATCTCAGTTAAGGCGTTTTCATGTGATTTCATCTGTATAATTATAATCACAGAATCATTAGTGCGGTTACTGACAGCTGCAATATTTTAACCGTTAGTAATATTAATCTACAAATAGATAATTTCCATAAACTTAAATATCTTTTGTTTGTTGCTGTAAGACATAACCGCTAGCACTATTTATTGTTTAGAGGCATAAGAAGATGTTGGAGTAGATTTGTTATTGACGTTCCACATGATTACTTACTGTTTTTGTATATAGGTAAGACCTCTTTCTCAAGACATTCCTTTCGAATTACTCCCAAGGTTTGTTATTCTTCATCTATTATATTAGTGGTGGGTCTGATTCCTTTTTTGGATTGTAATTGCATTGAGAATTATGACTGTTAAGGGAATTATAATTGATAAGGTAATTATAATTGATAAGGACCTGTGCCTTAGATTTAGATGCAATGAAACGAT
Organism: Macrobrachium nipponense; assembly: GCF_015104395.2. NCBI lineage: Eukaryota > Metazoa > Arthropoda > Malacostraca > Decapoda > Palaemonidae > Macrobrachium > Macrobrachium nipponense. The sequence goes on from NC_087201.1 coordinate 148,183,169, forward strand.
GATCGAAATGCTAAATTGCTAAAACAACCCAATTACTTAGCGCAGTATTTTTGTAAATGTCTTCTAGTAAGTATAAAAACTCTTCCTGTAATGGCTCAAGACCCTATAACTCAATGTTTTATATATTATATATATATATAGCTATATATATATATATATATATACCATATATATATATATATATATATATATATATATATATATATATATATATATATATTATATATATATATATATCTTCAATGAAGTACATAAACTCTTCCTGTAATATCTCAAGACTCTGCCGCTCAAAGAAATAAAAGTCAAAATGATAATGATAACATCAATTTCCTTCGAGTTTTGCGTGACAGAAATAGTGACCAACTTTTCCTGGACGTTTAACAAGAGTCAATTTATTTTTCCTCCTCCTGCTGCGCAACCGGCCCTATCAGTGACAGAAAGCGAGTACGTACACCAATGCCTCGATTTTATTGCATCCGCATCCTGAATAACGTCTCCATTCCAGGCAGCCAAAACTGGAGGATTTTTCTGCCCGATTTGCGTCGTCATCAATTGAGTGGAGGTCTCCACGAGAACGGAAATAATATAAATAGTAGATAAATACATGAGCATTAATTCCAAATGTGTAACAGATATTCTAATTTGATTTAAGATATAACTGGTAGGCACCTACACACAACTATACAGTCAGAGAGAGAGAGAGAGAGAGAGAGAGAGAGACTCAAATAAAAGGCATAACGTTAGCACAATCTGTGTTCTAGCGCAAATTGAGACCACTTACACTGGCCGGGTAAGCTTTTCGCACGTGTAATACAATAGGTCTCTGAACTGTGGTCCCTCAATATTCGTTTGGTTTCTGTTTTCAAAATAATTTACTGGGAAACTCTTAATCTCGTCAATGTATTGAATTAATGTTACCCATTAATTAAATGGGAAGGTTAATGATTTTATTTGTTTTCTTGGGTTATGCCAAAGGGGCCGATTTCTTCAAAGTTATGCACCATGAAGTTTGTCTGTTGGTAAGAGAGCCTCTTCCATTGAGCAAAGACTCTGGGCAGAAGTAAACCCAACTGCAGAACGGAAAATTGAATTAGATGAACCATCTCTCTCTCTCTCTCTCTCTCTCTCTCTCTCTCTCCGTCAGGGTGACATATATGTTTGTTTGTTTCTCGTCCAAATCCTTGCTCTAATCGTGAAATATTGAATGTGTCTGTGGTGTTTCCTCGTATATTCCAGGTCGAAATTCTCGACCGATTTCAAAACGATCCTCAGATCCTTTCTTGGGCAAATCTTGGACGATTTCCGCACTATGAATTCGAATTTCTAAGAGAAGGTACTTTCGTTCCTTGGCCACTATATAGTCAATACTTCCTTCTTCTAGTTTTTTTTTTTTTTTTTTTTTTTTTCTTTTTTTTTTACCCAAAGTTCGGGTTAACAAACGATGTAGTAACGCTCACAGAACTTGATATACGCTGTAAAATATTGTAGACAGATGCTTTTTTGATATGATATCCGGACTGTGAATTCCTATCCATAAGAGAAGGTACTCATATTCATTAACACATTAGTTGAAGAACTAATTTAATATATATATATAGATATATATATATAATATATATATATATATATATATATATATATATATAATATATATTATATATATATAGATATATAGATATATATGTTATATATATATATATATATATTATATATATATATATATATATATATATTATATATATATATATATATATATATTTATGTATGTGTATATATATATATATATATATATATATATATATATATATATATATATATATATATATATATATGTGTGTATAACTAAATTTCTCGTACAAATATATATATTCAGCCTCACAAAATTTGCAGTTTATGAATACCGTATAGGATATTTGCTCGTAAATGCAGAAAGGAAACATAGTTGTATTCCTAAAACCGTAATGCTAGCAGTTCAGTTCGTTTAACCGATTTGTTGGAAAAGGGAAAATATATAAATGATTTTCTGTAATTTTTTCATCCAAAATGAGTAAAATGTGAGGTTTACAGATGACTAAAAGAATGCCGCAATTATTAAAAATTCTAATGAAAAAGATATAAGCAATGAATATTTTCAGTGTAACTTTATGTCCACGTACGAATTTAGATACACACGCAAACACACACACACACACACACACACACACACACACTCACGGTGGTATACACTCTCTCTCTCTCTCTCTCTCTCTCTCTCTCTCTCTCTCTCTCTCTCTCTCTCTCTCTCTCTCTCTCCCCACATATTTAATAATGAATACGCCTGGCCCTCTGAAATATTTCGCCCTTGAAGATTATGGGAGTTTGCTGGTCATGAATAATCCCGTTTTACAGATTGATGACTAATTCAGATATCGCTCTGTATTACTAAGGTAAAGGAAACCCAGAATAGACTCTTTCACTATTATTATGTCAGTTGTGCTCTTTCTGAATGGGGCATTTGTATAAATTATTCCTCTCAAAAGAATGATGATAGAATCATGTTAAGCCTTTTAAAATTGCTACAATTTTATATAAATTAATGCAATCAAATTCGAGATAAATATTCATAACCGTTTACTTTAATCGACGAAGCCAAGACGTGCTCAACTACAAGAAATCAGAGGAATTTATTTCTGGTAGTAGAAATTAATTTCTCGATATAATGTGGTTAGGATCCCACAATAAGCTGTAGGTCCCATTGCTAAGTAACCAATTGGTTCGTAGCCACGTCTAAATATCTAATCATTCGGGCCAGCCCTGGGAGAGATGTTAATCAGCTCAATGGTATGGTTAAACAGGAATATACTTAACCAACAAAGACAAGAGCTCATTATAAGTTCAGATGCTTCGCGGAACGCGGAAGTTAAATTTTAGTGGAACTCTTCGCATCCTCTGTGGAGTTTGAGCAGTCATATCTAACACTGGAGACTAAACAGAAAAGAAAAAAAATCAGTACTGGGAACATAGTCGAGCATGTTTGTGTATCAGTGTGACTATAGTTTGGGAATGTACATGAAATGCTAATGTATACTCGTCTAGGACACTTTGCAAAGGGACGGTCCATAAATGCTAATGCTTAAGAGCCATCACTGTATCAAAAGAGAATTATATACCATATACCACTGATGCGTAGTTTAGGAAGAATCTATATGGAAAATTCATTCAACAAGAGACAATGCTTGACAAATAACAAAAAACACACAATATCCTAATCGTGATGAATTATAATCTATCAAGAACTTATTTTCAGTTATATAGTATATTTTGTCAGTAGGATACTTTGTTGTCAACCTGAATTTTGTAAAAATAAAAAGGTAAATAAATAAGATTGCTGCATTCATTATGGTTAAGGAATAAAAGTCCCTTCTTTTGGGGAAACGAATTCATAATTCGGAAAGCGTCCAAGACTTGCACAAAAACAAAGAAAAGATGGCGATTATCCTGAAATTGGTCAAGAATTTAGACCTGAAATAGACGAGGAAACAGGTAAGGCACTTTCTGTATTTCATGATTAGAACGCACGCACACAGACACACACTCACACACACACAGACACACACACACACACACACACACACATATATATATAGTATATATATATATATATATATATATATATATATATATACATATATATATATAATATATATATATATATAGTATCTATATAATATCTATATATATATATACTATATATATATATATATATATATATAGGTCTTTTAAGCAGATAAAAATTTTGTATCTGTGATTTGTAAATGAAATTAAAAAATTATCTGAAAAAAATGCATTCTTAGCAACCAGAAAATGAAAAGCATACAAGTATGTAAAAGCAAATAGATAGTGGTAACGAAAAGAAGAGAAATGAGGAAAAACAGAATAATACTGAACGTAGGGCGCAGATAGAAACGGAAGTGGCCAATTTATATACTGATCGGGTGTGTTTAGTTTCCGAAATGAGGAAATATGATAATGGCGGAGGCAATATTGCATAAAATGGCTTCCTGTCAGTTATTGGAAAGATACAGTATTCTGGCAAGAAGAGAAATAGCATTGTGGCAACTAAAGAAAATAGAGTACAGTAATGCTGAAAATTCTCTTTTCCATTAGAATGGGAATCTCATCAGTGGATATCTACATATATAAATTAACCCACAAGTTGCGTTAAATTCTTAAGAAATTCAGTACATTGAGGAAACGAGCGTTTGTCCTTCCTATCCTCTGGGTAAAGCTTCTCGTTTTGAGAGATGGTTGTTCAGCTTCACAATGTCAAGTGTTATCCAGTCCAGAAACCCAGAAGAACAATGAGAATACCAAAGCTGAATCACAGAGGGATGAAACCACCGCACAGAGAACCTCTACGAAATTGCCGTTTGATACACCTGTTCAAATTTCTCATTAGCAGTGCGTTGAACCCGTTGACATACTGCGCTAGCGACCTCTATCTTGTACAAACTAGCTCTCTGGATCTTAAAGCCGTTCCATTTTAAAACCTCATTCACCTCATCTATAACCTGGACATTAAGTATTTTGGGTACGAAATAACCGTTCTTGTAAGATGCTGATAATGCCCTAACAGTGGAAATGTGTTTCAAATCTACACTGTAGGGAATAACACTTACGTCGTTATCGCTGTGAAAAAAATGAAAACTTGACGAATAATACCATGATTTGGGCAATTTTTGGCGAGACTAGAAAAACATACATACAATAAACGCTAAGTTCTGCAAAATATCATGCGCAACATTTACTGTATGATAGTGGTAATACTGTGAAGCAAATCCAGAAGTTGCGAGATCAGTTAATCAATGAAACTTTCCTTCAGTAACCTGAGTGTTGTACTTTACACCAATTACTAACGGTCTTCGATCTCTGGTCCCAGCCCAGTTCGCTTAAGTACTGGCCTATAATTGCTACAACAGAAGCACCACCGCCTCCATACTGTACTCTCTTATGAACAAGGTCAACAGTATTTCCAGGAGTCAAGAATAAAGGCAACAATTTTTCATCAGCTCAAGATAGCGCCTGTTCTCCGCCGCTTGATTGGAATTTCCGAAGGGGATATTCCTTGATCTTGTCTTAGTTGTCACACGTTCGTTATAGAAATGACGTTAGAGAATGGCCTTTTTATGCTTGGAAAGCACAAAGGCAGGAAGAATGGATGTATATAACGAAGAAGGGGATCCTTACGAGGCTAAAGAGCTCTCAGAGTTGAAAATTTAAGGATTCCTTGTATCATTACTGGGTTGCATCAGGTACCTCAACAAAGGAAATTTCTTTCCGGTTATATTCTGAACTTCCAACTGACCTTGTATGATATTGACCTTTTCTAGTTCCATTGAAGTCTCACAATACAAATAAGGAAATGGGTTAGGTTTGAGTTATGATGTGATTAAAAAAAATATGAACGCAGCAGGAATAATTATGGAATAGAAATTAGTCCTCTGTGAATCTATCCTGTAATTACAGAAAACAAAGTCTTTCATTGGAAACTTATCACAAAAATCCTAACCACAAGGTCAAACCTTAATTTGTAAATCGATCTATATTGTACAAAAAAGTATGAAACGTAGCAATCAGAAGAGCAAGTCGAGTTATAATTGTACTAAAAGAAATGCAAAATTAATGCGAATAAATAACGCAAGTATGTTCTTTAGATTACGGATGTACTAGAGCTATCCGTCTGAAGAGCACTTAACATATTGCGAGTCTAAAGTTGCTCTCATATTTAGAACACTTTAACAACTTTGATCCCCATTGATTGATTGATTGATAAAGTTATGTGACGTTACAACTGCCAGGGTAACTGACGACGAATTTCATCCTTGCAGCTTTTCTTTATATCTCAGAAAATATACTTCAGATCTCTGGCCATTCTGATCATTTGTCAGGGCATATTTTAGTAATGCAGAGAGTACGAAATTATTTCCTGAAAAAATTATTAAACTTAAAATCGCCGGTTACTTTCCCTTCATGATTGACTAACTTTATGACCTGAAAGGGTTTTTGATAGAGTAATTGTGTAGCAGTGTTTCCGTTCAAGTAAAATTACATTATTTAATGTTGCTGAATGATACTACGAGTTTTTCAAAATATTTGAGACAGTTGAAATCTAGCTACCATTCGGATTTTTATTTTTGTTGTTTTTTTTTTTTTTTGTTTTTTCATGTTATTTTTATAGAATCTTAAAAAATTTTACTTTCACTTATTCTGACCGTGTTAAATTTAAATTACATAATGATAACATTTAATCGAGCATTTCAGATCAATACACGTTCCATCTGGAGAAAGGCTTTTTATATGGTAAATAATGGTTTCACCTACAGGAGAGGAGTCAGCCCAGTCCTACTTACTCATTCAGCACCGGCTCAAATTTCATTCCACCCGAGACTAGTGAACACATCGCCTCGCCAGGGCAATTAATCGAGGTGAGCTGAAATGAATTTACCCTCTAGCTCCCTTCGTTAGGGCACTTAACTTTATGAAATTTCGTTAAGTGGCTTTTTTTTCGTTCACGCATTTTACCAAAAATATACAAAAATTATCTTGTGTGAGAAATCGCCAACCGCAGTAGCTTATAATTTGCACATGCCCCTGTTTCGGAGGGAAGTTTCGTAACTCTGTGTAATTAAATTGACACGCTTACAAAGGGACCGAGCTTCCTTTAGCACATTTTTGTCCGTCTCCCTATTATACATGCAGCCAGCTGCATGCTGAATATATACATACATATACTATATATATATATATATATATATATATATATATATATATATATATATATATATATATATATATATATATAAAAGAGAGAGAGAGAGAGAGAGAGAGAGAGAGAGAGAGAGAGAGAGAGAGAGAGAGAGTGTGTGCATTCAGTATGCACTTGGCTCCATAAGGCCTAATCACATAGAACAATACAATTTCATTTTCATTTCGTTAGCTAGGCCGGACGTATCAAAACTGACACGGTTTTATTTTCAACGACGAATGAACACGTAAAGCATGACGAGGGGTATTTACAGAAGTGAGTAAAATTCGGCCGTTTAACCAATCAGAGTTCAGGAATGTGAAGTGGCGGATAATGACAAAGCAGGGTGGTGGATACTGATGGTGCTTGGTTTGGGATCTCTCTCTCCTCTCTCTCTCTCTCTCTCTCTCTCTCTCTCTCTCTGTTGTTGTCGTTTGAAGTTTGAAGATGAAGAATCATAGAATTACGAAAGTCCTCCATGAAGACTGACAGATGCAGAGTATTATTGTACAACAGCAAAGATCAAAAATAAAAGAGAGCAACATAATGTACTAATTCACCATTTACTATATCCAAAAATTATTCCATCCATCTGTGGATTTTCATCGTTATTTTTCTGGAGAGAGAGAGAGAGAGAGAGAGAGAGAGAGAGAGTTTTCAGATTAACTGAAAACTGCAGTCCATCATGGCAGGTGTTTAATGGAATGACCTTCGCCTTTTTACTGCAGATCAGAGATATTGCTTCATCACTCAGAAGTAATAACTGCAATAATTAATTATTTCGGTTATCATTAGTCATTATTATTAATTCACTACTGATGTCATTAATTTGCCCATTATTAACGAATTAATGTCAATTTTAATTCATTATTATCATAAATTATTGCCTAGTTAATTAATTGTTGAAATTATAGTCAATAATTGACATTATTATTTAATAATTGCAAATTATTGTTAACTATTGTTTTAGCCTAAAGAAATGACCTAGGCTTTATCTTTACAAAAAAAAATATAAATAGTAAACAAAAAAAAGTTTCTCTCTTAAATCAACTACTCTCTCTCTCTCTCTCTCTCTCTCTCTCTCTCTCTCTCTCTCTCTCTCTCTCTCTCTTATGACAGTCCAGTCCCCTATCAAGACAGCTCCCGTAATACTCCGAGGATAAAATCCCATACTCGACTACGAAGACTCCTAAGACGCCATAATCACTGTCCTTTATGGGACCTCTAGAGTGAGGGGCTATCATTCAGCCTCGCAATTTTTGTACTCAACAGTGGAAAGTGGACTCGAAAAAGAACCTCTGACGATTTAATGTACGTTGAGCGGTGTTTGGATGTGCTCTACGGAATATTTTCATTTTCGACGCCTTTTCCTTTAGTTTTTTATTTTTTTGAGATGAAGGGAGTGGAGGTTACGTGGGCTTTGTAATCATTGTGGGCCCATCTAATTTCTTTATGCACGCTACAGGAAGGACATCTGTCGCTGGCTAGAATTTGTGCTGGCCTGGCCTAGTGCTTGGTGGGAAATATGCCAAGAGGAGCGAGGGGTTATTACAACTACAGACATATGCACTGATGCCAATCAGCTGTACCTTGTGGGCCATTCGCTTTGCCCATTTAAAGATTCTTACCTGGTATTAAGATATGGTGGTATGATGCCTCAATACTAAGGAGCTTGGCTTTAATAAGTCCGGAAAAGGAAATGTGTAGTGAATATATCTTACCTTTAAATAAAAATATCCATTTATTCGTCTCTTGGATTAATTAAGCAATATCCCTTCTCACACTCCCTATTACTCCAAAAAGTGATCGCCCTTACTATCTCTCTCGTGTCAGCTTTATTTCCTTGTTCAGAAACGCAGGGACCTTCTGTCAGTGAGTTCAGCAAGTTCAAAGCAGAGGAGCAGCTAAGTTCGGTAGTTATGAAACAAGAATAAAAGAAGAAGCACCTGGACTCACAACAAAACATTCTAAACTCATTATGCATAAGTTTTGATACTCAACACAGACGCAAGATAGATGCAATTTTAAATGATGTGCATAAACGTTCTTTTGTATTCACATCGTACGAAGAATTAGAGTAATACGATAAACTAAGCGTGTATTGATTAGTCATTCTCTGTTTTCAACGTAAAATGAATACAAAACGAGGTAAAAATAAAAATCACATAGCAATTACAAGCATTGTGATCTATCTCAGTAGCCAAATGTCTTTCAGCGAAGACCCAAGTAATTAATCTTCACACAAACTGTTGAACGAAGAATGAATTTTAATAAATAGAAAAAGCTTAGTTTCACATTGCTTGTATTTGCCTCGGCTCTTTCTGCGATTTTTCTTTTTTATTACCCTGTTCAAGTTTGCTTATACTTTTGTCAATGGCCATACCTTAGCTTCTTTTCGTTTTTAGTGGTCTCTCACGCGTGGATCTTCTTTCCTCTCGCTTATTATACCTCCTTTTTACCACAGACTTTGAAAACCACTCTTGTCCTGGTCATCAAAAGCGAAGCATTCGGCTTGTCACTTGTCATCTTCAGAGCATTCTCCGGCCTCTTTGCTAACTTAGCTTCCAAAAAGTTTACAAATTCGAAACCAACAGAAGTAGGCCTGTGTCACAAACAAATGGATGCTGAGAACATCTTCACAAAGGTGCGGAAAAAAGGTCTATGCCTCTAAGCATAGGCGAATCATCCCAGAATCAGTCCTTTCGAAAGCGATCCTGGTTGATAAAAAGAGTAGAGATGCATAGTGTTCGTGATTTCCCCAAATGTCCGGATCACGTGTTGGATAACTTTGCAGAGGTATTCAATGGAATGACGAGATGAAGTTTCCATCACTGAGAAACGGCTGTTGAGACAGAAGCGATGCAAGAGATGTTACTACAAACCCTCGGGAAATAAAATCACTCTCTCTCTCTCTCTCTCTCTCTCTCTCTCTCTCTCTCTCTCTCTCTGTCGTTTAGATTGAAGAAAAGGATAGAGCTCACAGTTGTAACAAGGGGAATTTTCGAAGAATGAATGACATATGCGTACCTCGGTTGATTTCGGGACGGTGTGGAACGTCCTTTTGGTCGGGACCCTCTCTTGACCCTCTCGTATATTACCATAATTTCTGATGGCATGATTACACCACTAATAATAGCAATGAGTGTCTCGGGATAATAATCATTATCCCACAATAACTAAACTATCACTTAATCTTTCGTAGATGTATTACTATCATAGGATTTTTCTTTATTTAAAGATAAATGTGTTACAACTTTATTGTGCTGTATACATAACTAGGAGCATGGAGGTCATTAGTCCAAATACCATAATTTATGATGGTCGCCTCTGATTACGCGTTAATTTGTCCCCTTAGGTGGATACTGCCGTCAGTGCAACTCGCAGTGCACTGTGGGTATTACTTGAGATTCTTTGAAGTATCCCTTCGACCCCTAGCTGCAACCCTTTTCAATCCACATTCTGTACCTGCGTTCATACTCTCTATCTTCCATCTTAGTTTTAACCTGTACTAGCAATTGTTTTATAGTGTATCTACGAGATTTTCCTTCTGTTCCACCTTTAATACCTTTTTACTTTCAATTTCTATTTCAGCGCTGTATGAGCTCATAGGACCTAATGTTTGGTCTTTATATTCCATTCCGGTACATGCCATGCATTAACTTTTGTAAAAACTACACAACCGAAAACACACACACACACACGCACGCACGCACACAAAACCCACGTAAAACAAACAAGTAACATGTCCCTCATAAAGCAAATAACTTGATACTATAGAGTGCATATAACTAAAAAAAAAAAAAAAAAAAAAAAAAAACAGGCAGCCAAGGAAGGAACTTCTCAGCACTGGCCATTGCGGGGTCCCAGAGACGCAAGACTGAAAAATAATAGGCCCTTCCCTCGAGAGCCTTAATAAAGTCCGGTGATTATGAAGACTTGAGTCTTCGCAAAGAACGGAATTTTATCCTCAAAACGTACTGCGGGATTTACTGTGATGGCGGCCTGCCATAAGAGAAGGAAAGCGAGAGATGGTGAGAGATAGTGAATGAAAAAGAGAGAGGGGAGAAAGGGTTGTCAAGACGCGAATTGCCTGGCTTAAGTGCTCGTTTTTTGTTCTTTTTTTTTCTCTTTTTTTTTTCTAGGGATATATTCTTTTGGCTATGACGCGTTTTTAACATCCTGATGTTTAGTTTTCGCACAATATAACAGATTCATTTTTGTCTTTTGCGAGTCACGGTGCATTGTTTAGTACTTACTTTTCCAAAGTATGTAATGCTTTCTGCCACTGTAATGAAGACTGGAAAAAAAACTGAGGGTTGTAGTAGCAACAGTTAATTAGATATCTCCCTAAATGAACATTTAAACATTAGTAATTCGATTCTGGGTTAGCAATTACCGAGCCCAAACTCCGTGGTTAATCTCTCTCTCTCTCTCTCTCTCTCTCTCTCTCTCTCTCTCTCTCTCTCTCTCTGACAATATCCTAATTAGATGACCACAGAGTCCCGTGAAATTGAGAATTTCCTTTTTGAATTTCCAAACCTTTGGGATTTTGAGAAAATTTTTATTTTCTGCTTAATGAATAGTTCATGGACAAAGAATTGGCAAAGATCTTTAAGTTTATTTTAAAAAATCTTCAGCAAATTAAATGAAAATTTAGTAGATTCCAAAGTTTGGGATAATTCCTTTAATTTTCTTAATGAAAAATTTTAACTATTTTTCTATCCTATTTTCTAATCTTTGTGTATAGAATAGGTTCACTTTTCCGGCTAAGTAAATAGGACTCTTGCGAGTCAGAAGTAAAATTTTAGTACGATAAGGAGTTCAAAGATCTTTATTCGCATTTAATAACCTCAAAGTTACTGCATCTGCTTATCACGGAATCCTTTATTAGGTACCTACCTTCAGTTACGTATTGTGATGCTGCTTTATTAATCAGATAAGAGTTTATTTAATTTTTTTAAGAATGTATTATTTTTTTTATTTTGATACAGTGCTTGTTTACCAAACTTGTTTCCAGCGCCAGAATTCCACCTCTGTTACTGAAAATAGCGTCTAAGTTAACGAAAATTTAGCAAACTCATCTTTGACAACTTAATGTGTGTTCAGTATCATAGTGATAAGAAGAAAAAGGTGATCACATTATTTTTTCGTATTTGGCATATTTTCCCATTTCATGGCAAGAAACTGCAAGTACTATTTTATCAAAAATGTAATTATATAATTAATGAGCAGAAAATCAAGAGTAGCAGGAATGATAGGTAGGATTCCAGCTGGAATAATAGGTAGGATTCCAGCAGGAATGATAAGTAAGAGTCCAGCGAGAAATATATGTTGGATTCTAGCAGGAATTATAGGTAGGATTCCAGCAGGAATGATAAGTAAGATTCCAGCAGGAATGATAGGTAAGAGTCAGGCATTATACGTTGGATTCCAAGAGGAATGGTAGGTAAAAGTCCAGCGAGAATTATATTATAACAGGATTCCTAGCGCACTTCGGAATTTCAATGGTCCCGCAGGAATTCCAAGCAGGAAGTTGGATAGGTAGGCGATTGAGAAGGCTAGATCGAATATAGGATTCAGGGTCAGGAATTCCTGGTAAAGATCAAGGAGGGCAATCATGGCTGTTGGATGCCTGCATGGAATTGCATAAAGCAGGGCATCCAAGTCAAGGAATTGATAGGTAAGGATTCCAGCAGGCAATGATAGGAATGTTGGATTTCCTACGATGGAATTAGTAAGAAAGATTCCATAGCTAAGGACTAGATAAGGTTAGGTGAGAGATTCCGAGGAAGTATAGGAATGATAGGTAGGGATTCAGCAGGAAGAATAAGTAGAAATGTAGATCGAGTATGGAATAGAGATAAGGGAGGATCCTAATCCGAGCGAGGAATAATAATAGCTAGGGAATATCGAGTGAGAAGAGGATGGATTCCTGCAGGGAAAATAAGGTAAGGATTCCTGCAGGGAAATGATGGGTAGGAATTACCTGTAGGCGGAAAGGATAGGTTACGGAGTTCCTGCAGGGAAAATTATAGGTAGGATTCTATAGACAGGGCGAAAGATAGGAGAGATAGAGATTCCTAGCAGGGAAAAGAAATAGAGATGGGATTTCCTGCAGGGAAAGATAGGTAGGGATTACCCTGCAGGGAAAATAGGTAGGATTCCTGCAGGGAATGATAGGTAGGGATTCCTGCAGGGAAAGATAGGTAGGATTGTCCTGCAGGGGAAGAATAGGTGGATTCTGCAGGGAAAATTAGGTGGTTCCATGCAGGGAAGATAGGTAGGATTCCTGCAGGGAATATAGGTAGGATTCCTGCAGGGAATATAGGTAGGATTCCTGCAGGGAAAATAGGTAGGATTCCTGCAGGGAATATAGGTAGGATTCCTGCAGGGAAAAGATAGGTAGGATTCCTGCAGGGAAAATAGGTAGGATTCCCTGACAGGGTAAGATAAAGGTATGGATCCTGCAGGGAAAAATAGGTAGGATTCCTGCAGGGAAAGATAGGTAGGATTCCTGCAGGGAAAATAGGTAGGTGGGATTCCTGGCAGGGAATATAGGTTAGGATTCCTGCAGGGAAAAATAGGTTAGGATTCCTGTAGGGAAATTATTAAGGTGGAAGGGTTCCTGCAGGGAAAAAGGATAGGTATTGATTCCTGGCCGGGTAATATAGTTAGGATCCCTTTAGGGAAAAATAGGTGGATTTCCCGGATTTGCAGAAAGATGGATAAGGTTTTAAAAAAGATTCCAGCATGGTGATAGGTAGGATCCCTAGTCAGCGAGCAAATTAATCTTTAAACATATCCAGGATTGATTCAATCTAAATCTTCTCACCCATTCATTATATACTTCATAGAAATGAATTTTTGGATATCATTGTTTTCTTCAACCGTAAGCAGTTTGCCATTGTTTCTCGTCTGAAAGGTAGAATATAATCAAATTAACAACACATTAATACGGACATGTCGCAAGTTGGAATAATACCCGATCCTATCCAGTTTTTATTCTAATGGATTTCAGGCATCCTGCAAAATTTGTGAGCTTGCAGTGAGACACTAGCAATCTTTTTCTACTGGGCGAGGGAGGGAAAAGTTTTTCCACTTTCATTTCGAAAAAGAAGTTTGGGCTGAAAATGTTAATTATGAAGATCGTGATTCTTTTACGTTTTGATATGTATAACACAAATATGTCTTGTTTAAATACAGATTTGGCTATTTGCATAATGTTTTTTCCTCGATTTCATGATTTGCGTTGAAAATCAGAACTCAAAATGATCCCAACAACAACTCTTTGCGTGACCAAAAGGGCCTTCTCGGTAATGACTGATGGTGTTCAAATATAATGAGATTTTTTTTTCTGGTATTCTCTTAGCTGAGAGGAAGCGCCAACACTTTGCAGCGTATTTCCTTTTGCTTTCATAATAAGCACCGGTAATGATAAAACCTCGACTAAAGAAAGACAGGGATGGAAATGATCCTGCAGGGTGAATGTGAATATTTAAAAAAAAAAAAAAAAAAAAAAAAAAAAGGAAATGATACGATCAGCGCAAGCACAACGAAAAGGACCCACTGGGTGCGACTTGTCGAGAACGAGGTCATTAAAGCCAAACTCCCCCGACATTACGGGAGGTACAGCAAAGCGTCCTGATGAGGAGTTTTCGTTATCGAGGGCGTATTATAAGAGGACATAACCGGAGTTTTAGGGAGAGGTGGAAAAAACCCTGTTGGATGAAATACCATTAAGACGTGGAGCGATCAAAATCTCTCTCGCGCTTCTGAAGCGGCGGTAGACGGGCTTTTACGACCGCCGGAAATTCTCTAGGTCGTCTTTGGTGTCCCAGATGAGACCGCGGGAGGGTCATCGAAAAGCAATGCGGCTTTCATGGTCGCAGCCTCGAACTCTTTCCCAGATGCCTAGTCAGTGGGTAAACTGAACGATCACAAAATTCAAGGTCTTGTGTTAACGATCACGGAACGAACTGAAAACGGTTCTCCTGAAAGAATTTGGTGACGGGAAAGCTTTGACCGTTGAATTTTAGGTAAAAATTTTCACATTTTGGTAAAAGATTTGATAATAAATCGCCCGGCTGTGATTGTCTTCCTGCAGAGGCCTTCAAATTCTGCCATCCGATAATTTACATTTTGCTAGTTGCCCTATTCAATGCGTGCATAATTCACCGGTTTCTTCCAGACTCCCTACTTTTAGTTCACTTGATACCAATAATCAAAAACAAGCTAAAGGATGCAGCTGACCCTGGCAACTACCGGCCGATTGCAATCACAACGATCGCATCGAAGATACTTGAGTCTGTTCTTCTAGTGAGACTTCTCCCCTTTCTACACACCACTGGCAACCAGTTCGGGTTTAAAGCAAACCACTAAACCGACACCTGCATCTACATACTGAAAGAATTGCTGAACTACTACCTATCATCAGCCTCTCCTGTTTTCCTTTGTTTTGAAGATGTGAGAAAAGCATTTGACAGAGGAAACTACCTGAAGCTCTTCCTGAAGCTGCATAAACGGGGCACACCCCTGTATCTAATTGGCGTTTTACATTGCTGGTTCTCCACACAACAATTCTGTGTCAAATGGGGTAACGTATTATCTTACACCTTCGGCTCCCTAAACGGGCTTCGGTAAGGGGGCATTCTCTCTCCATACCTGTTTAATATGTACACAGATGCCTTGAATGTCAAACTGAACTCGCTCCCAATCGGATGCACCGTCAATGAAACAACTATAAACAACCTCTGTTACGCCGACGATATGGTTCTGATTTCCCCATCAGTGCAAGGTCTCCAAACGACTCATCGACACTTGCGCAATATCAGAGGAATTTTATATAATCTACAACAGAAACCAAGACCCAGTGAATGTCGCTACTCCCGAGATCGCTTAAGCATATTGAAGAACTCAAATTTTCCTCGAAAACCATTGGCTGGAATTTGTGCACGAATTTCCGTATTTGGGTCACATTATCACCGACGACCTAAAAGATACGGCAGACATTGAACAGAGGCGTCGTAAACTATGTGCAGCTGGCAACATGATTGCAAGGAGACGTGAATCTGCTGCCCTTCCGCTCGTACTGCTACAGTATCTATGGGTGTTCCCTCTGGACGAACTGTACCCGAGAGACCATGAGACGCATCACTGTTGTGCACAATGACATTCTGAGACGCCTCACAAACACTCCCCGCTACCACTCCGACACACAGATGTTCATAGAAAACCACCTGGACAATTTAAAAATCATTGTTAGGCGAAGAATGTCCAGTTTGGTAACCCGAGTGAGAAACAGCAGCAACTCGCTCATACAAAGCATCCTAAGTAGTGAAGCAAGAAGAAAATCTAAATTGTGGGAAAGATGGGAAAATGAGGCCTTTGTCCCCTAAAGGACTTAATCTCTGTATTGGCAAGATGTCATCTGCAGTTTTTGTCATTATTACATTTATTGCTGATATTTTAATTTTTCATTATTACTGTGATTACTATCAAGTTAAAGTTTTTTTTTACATTCAATTTATGTATTTAGCCCTCTGGACCTGACTACTGTAACCACCTAAGGACTCTAGTTGAAATTTATATAATATGTGCACTAACTGTTATTACTCTCAATGCATATTTTTTTTTTCTCACCAATATTATTACTGTTATTACCAGTATTATGATTACTAGCTTTTATGCTACCTCAGCTATTTTGTGGATAAGTGCCGATTATTCATTTTCTTTTTCTATTTTATATGTCTCATGTATCTAATTAAAGGCAGATTAAAGATGGTCTCATCCGCCAAAGTAAGGAAAGTTACAAAGCTTGAAATGAATCGCCAAAACTGGGGTTTTCTGAAAGGAGGAAATTTGTCTCTAAAAAAAACGAATTGTTTTATGTCTAAAATAGGGAAAAAATGTGTGTGTATATTATAATATCTATTAATATCTATATATATATATATATATCATATATTATATAATATATATAAGGTATTATAATATATCTGTACATGTGCGCCTCTTTCGTTCAGAATGACAGGTAACTAGCCAGAACGATGGAGACAGTTACAGGGAGAAAAGGCAGAATGCCGGGATAGCTCTGCGAAAGTTTTTTTATTTCTGTGTGAGATTCTAAGCTGGAGATGGGTAAGAGTTACTGTGCCTAAGCCAAAGATGTGGCTTACTGTATTTTGATATTTAATCTTTTGACTTTGTCTTTACAATTGTGTATGCTCATTAGTGTGTCCCTCCTGTCTTTTAAACAGACGGATCTAGTGTGGGGGACTTTATTTTGGAGAGGAGATTATTGGTGTTTGACTATTACTATTATTTCACGGGTCATTATCTAAGTTACTTGAACTATGAGTTATCATTCTATTAATTATCCTGTAAGAATCTGAGTTATTCAATTATTACTTTACTTTTAATAAACATATATTTTTGTAGTTCCGACTCTGATTTGATGACCTAATGAAATGGAGAGAGAGAGAGAGCGAGAGCACTTGTCTGATAAGAGAGAGAGAGGGGAATGCTATTGCCAGAGTTGGGTATCAGGAGAGAGAGAGAAAGAGAGAGGGGAAGGACAAGGTGTTACCAGTTCGCCTACCGCTTATAGGTTAACGCTTACCAAATGTGAAGCGAGACTCTGGTCTCGTAAGATATATATACACACACATATAACCATTCTCCCCAATAAGAAGAGGCTCAAGATACTGGTAATGGACACTACCACACTTATAACTTTAATTCTTGATATTAGAATGTCTACTGATGAACTAATAATAAAAAAATTGTCTAGTTTCGAAAAAGCTATTGCTGGAACGTCCAAGCATTCGTTAGACTAAAATGGAAGTCCTGTTATTATATATTACAGTACAGAAATATTCCAATTAAACTTAGGAAAACTTAATTTTATTTGTATGTTGTAATCTAATAAACTGAAAGGGGTTGAAAATGCAGGTATCCAAGAAACACCAAAAGACAGAAAAGTAAATAAGACGAAATCCTATTTCCTGTGACTTGTAGAGGCTCTACCGTGAGAATTGTGCAAATCGGGGAAGGCTCTGCTCCGCATATTAACAGGCCACCGCCACTGCCTCTTCAGAATAAAGAGAAGCCCTCGCTAGATTAAAGGACCTGCACGAGATTCCTACCTTACATTTTAGAGAAAGACCTGGAGTGAAAAATGTTGAAGGAAAAGGTGAAGGAAATATGAAAACAAAAGATGACAATGACTCTTAAAGTGGAAACATCTTATCATATTCACCAACAGGCAAGGAAAGAAACGAAAACGGAAAGGGGAAATAAGTTCCACTTTACCATTTGAATCCGGAACAATTTCTTGCAGTTGTTCCGATGATACGCGAACTTTTCTGACGGTTGAGACTGTGATTCCCAAACTGACAGTCTAAAGTAAAAATAAATGTTAACAAAATGTGTGACATTTTGATATGCGTCCCACTTTTTTTTTTACTTCATTCTTCGTACTTTTAAAAAATATTCATTTAAAAAATAGTCATTGACACTTCTAACTCTCGTCAGTGAAAATTTATATTCACCTTACAATGCATATATCCACGTCATTGTTTCTTTCCCAGCAACCTTTTAATTATTCCCACTTTTGCCGCCTCCTCTCTACTCAGATGTTTATATCATTAATCAAAGTGACATTCCGTCAGACCTCCCTGCCCCCACTTCCCTTTGTTTGTCAATTAATTTTGAGGAAGTGGCCTCCTGTCGACGGCTTGATTTGCACCCATGCGCCGCTCTCCTTGTCTTCTTATTGAATTTTAGGAAATGTTCTTGTGACATCAAGTGAGAATATTTGAGGCCCCCCCCCCCCCCCCCACTCCCACACCCATAAACAATTTTACGCCCTCAAGTGTTTTTTTTTTTTTTTTTTCACGTTACGATCTGAGAGATTG
>NC_087201.1:148213814-148218814 GCF_015104395.2 Macrobrachium nipponense
TAAAAAAAAAATTCTTGTTCATTTCATCTGTTCAAACACCCGTATCTCTGGCAACCACTTTCGTGTTTACACCTCTCCAGTACCTTAGTTATTTACTTGCCAATGGTAATGGCTTCAAACCGAGCCTGGGAGTTTTCCATTCCATGAATTTCTAAAAAATCTGCTAGAGGAAAAATTCATTTCTGATATACTCTTCGTTTGTTTTCGGGCACCGTGGAATTCTTAGCAAGGATGTTGGTCTCTCTCTCTCTCTCTCTCTCTCTCTCTCTCTCTCTCTCTCTCTCTCTCTCTCTCTATATATATATATATATATATATATAATATATATATATATAGGTGTGTGTGTGTGTGTGTGTGTGTGTGTGTGTCTGTGTGTGTGTGTGTGTGCTTTACGAGTACACTGCGTAACTGTTGGAAAAAGAATAGTCTTCAAATAAATTCTTTTCACGCTGTTCATTGAAATCGTATATGGACAACGGGACTGAAAAAAGGACACACAATGTCTTAATTTCTGAGTTTAAAAGGAGAAAAAAGAGCAATATCGCTTTAATAGGTTTTACCCACAACACTGGTATTTCAGCGACTAGCATCCAGGTTTGTATGCTGTGTGTATCACGACCAGCGCCTACTTCACCATTCCACTTTTGACCAGTACACATTGAAAATAGAATCATTTTTATGGGCTGCTCCATAAGCAATAGCCCGTGCTGGCATAAGATCAACTAAATAATAAAAAATAACAAATAGAATATGTATTGTTTTACTATTGAGGCACAAATATGTATATATATATATGTATATATATATATATATATATATATATATATATATATATATATATATATATATATATTATATATATATATATATTATATAATATATATATATTATATATATATATATATATATATATATAGATTAGAGAGAGAGAGGAGAGAGAAGAGAGATGAGAGAGAGAGAGAGTAATGACCTACAAACAATGCAGTAAATCTCTCCTTTAAATCATTATACGCTGACGAGGCCGATGATGTTAGTTGCCCGAATTAGCGATGATGATTTTTACTCTTAATGAAATTGGTCAAAATAGTTTTTCCTTTATCAGATTCTCCGCTATCTATCTATCTATTTATCTGTTTTAGCCTATCTTTTGCCAATACAGTAGGAACTGCGTGAGAAAATGAAGGATATGTCCTAAGAGGCTTTATATTTAAAACCAGATTCTAAAAAAAAAAAAAAAAATAAATAAATAAATAAATTTATCATTTCACAAAGTTTAATTGGACAGGTAAGGAAATCATGAAGAGAGAGAGAGAGAGAGAGGAGAGAGAGAGAGAGAGAGAGAGTTTCCTTAACTGAATAATACTATTAATATTTAGTAGCACGGTATATATATTGGATCTTCATCTCGCAACCGATGTTCTACAGCTAATTGTATAAGAATAATTCAATAACCGTCAACTCACCGGGGGAGAGAGAGAGAGAGAGAGAGAGGGAGATCTGCATATTATGAAGTTGAAGATAGTAAGATAGCAAATAATTCACCTGTATAATGATAATGATAATGGAAGCTAGAAAGCCAATCAACAAATAAATAAGAACCAGCCAAGACCCGGCAGTCTCTTTGACGAATCCATTCGGAAGTAATTTCAAGACAAATTATCCCATTAATAATTCTTTGGGATGGGTCGCTCTCTTTTCTTCTCACTTTCTTCTCAATGGTTTTGAAATGATAATTGGTGAGGAAGGATCCGTCGTTAATGAGCATTCTCTGTCTCCGAACAATCATTCCTTTTTCCCTTCTCACCGCCAACACTTGAAACGAATGTCGTGAACATTTCACATAAGATCGGGAGGTTTATTGTTTATACGAGGCCTTCAATTCTTTAGTCTCATTTAGGGTGTCAATAAAATGGCGAATTCATTGTTAGCCCCTCCAGTTGGTTCCCCAAATGTGAAAGCTGAATTCCAGGTTAGAAATGAATGTTATTTTAGTCCAGTTTGTTTGCTCTCCTTATGTGTCTGCTCAGAAACCTCCATACGAAAGGGACTTCGGGATGCTGAGAGACTGAGTGTGGACATAATTTTGCTAATGGTAAAGGTGGGTTTCTATGGTTATCTTAAATATTTCTAAATATCTAATTATTGCATCATAGCCCCCGGTATCTAAACCCGGGGCCTAAATATCACACGCAACTTTCATAAAAAGAATTTTGGCTTGACAAAGATTTTTTCTTGTTTGAAAAATTACAGAAGGTAAAGTTTCATATGAAATATTGTGATAGCGGATGATTATTTTACTATTGGATATCAGAGGTAAAACAGATTATGAGAGGCTCAGAAAAATCCTAATTCAGGGAGATTTACAGTAGGATGTTTATGGCAACTGATTTACAATCGAGAAAAACAATACAAGAGTTATCTGATTCCCTTGGCTATAAGAGGATAGACTTGGAAACCAAAAGATCTGTTTTCAAGGTTGTTTTCTCAGTGTGCCTTGTACTAGCTTAATTTAAAAGTGCAAATTTCTTTCACATTGTAAATTTGCGAGGGCATCTACCCGTTTCCCAGTATTGTTCGTATTGGCATCACGTAAAATAAAGTTCTTCGTGTATAAAAGGAAAAAAGAACCTAAACTTTAGACCAGTGAGATCACAGCCCTATACAGTATGTGTCCCCTTTATGCAAGTTATGGATGAAAGGAACGCCCGAGGAAACTTTATGCAATTCGGTATTGCTTTCCACTGCGGCGTTCTTAGTCGAGCCGGGAGAAGAAGTGCCGAAGTTCACGACAAGAAATCGTAAAAATCAGCCCTGCATGTTTAGCCTCAGCTTCAATGAATTGACCGGCGTTTTCAATGCGGCTGATCAAAGGCAATTTCAAGGGCATTGCGATCTTTGAGAGCCAGGAATTGAAGGGGAAATGTCAGGACGTACGTATATGTATATTCAAGAGAATTTGCTTTCATTATGATATTGTATAAGTTACTGATGATTTCTTGTTGGAGTTATGTTCACATTGGGGGAAAGTCTACGGTACAAGTATTTCTGCTAAAGATTATTCATATCTAATCTCTCACTCGCGCGCATGCGCACAATCACACATAACGGACATAGTGTGTTTTGAATTCTTTTGCAGGTTGTTGGTCAACTTAATCATATCTGTTGTTAACTGGCAATCAAAGTTTTTCTACAATAAAGAACAATGTGGCCTAAGTAATATCAACTTAATAGAGATGAAACAAGAATATCATGATGATGTAAACCTTGTATTTCATGCAAAAATAACGATTATAATTTCGCACTGATTCTCCTTCAGGACAAGAACGGAAAACAAAACATAACGCAAAGCAACCGAAAGGAAATATATAGTTGAAAAGTCTCAGTGAGGTGATAAGATCCAAGAATGAATATGGTATAAGAAAAGTAAGGAATAAAATAAGCCGGGTGATATAGAACAAAATCTAAAGAAAGGAGAAATAAGAGAACCGTCTGGGAAAACGCTTTGTCTCTCTACCAGGGTGGCGAGGAACGATCAGTGTTCTTAATGTAATTTACCAAAAGACAAATTGCATCTTCCCGCTGGCAGGTAGGGAAGAATTACGTCGGGAAAAGAGTTATACAAGATTGAGCGAAGAGGCAAACTTCGGAGCTTCACAGGATTGATGCAATTTACAGGTGGAGGAAGTGACATCTGCTAAGGGTCAGGTTCAAAATCTTCGTCTGTTGTGTGTGATGATATTGATGAAGGAAGTATCGCGGTTTGTTGTGAGAACTACACGGACTATGCATACACAAACGCACAAACACGAAGGTATTATATATATATATATAGATATATATATATATATATATATATATACATATATATATATATATATATATATATATATATATATATATATATAGATTATAGTGTATATGGACAGACAGACAGACAGAAAGACAGACAGACACACACACACACACACACCACACACACACACACACATATATATATATAATATATATATATATAATATATATATATATATATATATATATATATATATATATATATATATGCTTAAAAAATCACAATAGATGCACGTGACTTCATAAATAAGCGAATTCCACAGGAAAATTATAGTCAGAAATCCAAGCGCTTTCGTCGTTACTCAGACATTGTCAAGGAGTTAATGAGGTACAATTGGAGAGAAAGGTCTCAGGTACAACACAAGCTCAAAAATACCAGATGGTTAATTGTCAAAAGAGTAAAAAATAAAAGAGACAATCCAGATTATCGGATATCACAGGAAGAAAGAAATTGTAATTTGAATTTTCTTGATGTGACTGTCCATAGAAATGATAGAAATTTCACCTTTTCAGTCTTTCGAAAATCAACTAACATTGCCTCTTTTGTTCATTACTACTCCAATCACCATCAAAATGTTAAATTCTCTGTTTTTTCTGGGATGTTTCTAAGGGCTTTACGTGTCTGTAGCCCGCAGTTTATTGACGCTGAAATTAAAAATATTTATGATATTGCAATGAAACCCGAGGACTTTTGTAGAGTGGCATGGAGAAGAGCTAGAAAAACCATTTTTATTCAACTAATGACCAAACTTGAATTTAGTAAGGAATACATTCTACAAATTACCCACATGATGGAAAGGTTTTTAGATATTCCTTATTTAATTTTAAAGCTTTTGAACATAAATGTTTGTTTTCCAGGTAATATTAAATGGTCAAGAGTTTAAATTAAATCTAAAATTTCTTCCTAAAGATCTTGCCAAGGCTGCATATTATGAAATTCCTTGCAAAAAGTGTGATAAAGTCTATTGACGCACAAAACCGGTAAATCCCTTTCACAATGTCTCAAACAGCATCAAGTTATTTTGTGAGAACAATGGGCGAAATATCGAAATGCATTATTTTCCCCATACATAATGAGAGATTTAGACCATACCTATTAACTTGGAGTCAAGCAAGAGTCCTTAATCCCATGTACAAAGATCACCAGT
>NC_087201.1:148223814-148241265 GCF_015104395.2 Macrobrachium nipponense
GGGCAAATCCGCTGGACAATAAAAAGCAGGAATCTAGCGACTTCACATCTTAGGCCTCGCTGAGAACCGAGAGTATTTACAATTCTGGAGCCATTCCCTCTGAAAAGAAAAACAAGAATTAATGCAGTTATTCCTATAACAAGTCAATTGTTATTTTCAAATGCAATATTTAATTATTTAATGAAGCATGAACCTTATGAGTAGAAAATTTCCAAATGACCACTACATTCTTGAACTTTCTGGATATTGGAGTCCATTCTAATGTCTTTTCCACTCAATTTTCTCATCTGTTACTAAGTCCAACACCGTTTTTCTCTGCCAGTTCTACTTAGTCACACTCACTTCTCGGAAAGCTATCCTGCCTTATATCCAATTGTAAAAATTGTTTCGTCATCATCATGTTGATTTGCTGATTTCTACTCCACACAGTATCAGTATGCACACGACCTGAAGTCGACAGGATGAATAGATAAGGTCACTGGCACCTTTTTCAACCGCAAAAAGATATAGGTGGGAATCCTCATCACCATTATCGTCATCATTATAACAGTCAAGGTTCACAAGGTACTGTGTAGTCTGACTTTCAAGCATAGGGTGAGTATTGCTAATGCATCTGTTTCAACTGTTTCATGTTTTCTGAATACTTGTATTGCTTTTATTAAGTGCAAGGTAAGAGACTGATAATGTATTTATTTTGTATTTTAATCGATTCTCTACCAAGATACTTAAGATACTCAAGATACTAAGGACTATCATTATTTTCCCAAACTCAATAATCTTCATAGATTTTCTGAGATGATGACTTGATGGCGAAAGTGTCTCGTCTGCTTTTCTCACGAGCGAAAACTCACACAAATACGAATTACGAGAATTACAGCTATGTAAATCCTAACGAGATCTCCAGCTGAACAATGTAATCTGAATGAACTGGCTAAGCTCCTAATTCAGTTTCCCGAAGTTGTGATTCCTAATTGGTACCTCGCGAGGTATTAGGGCCGATATTAGAGTCAGCTGGTTATCTGATAAAATAAAGTATTTGCCGTGGAACAGACAAGGGTATGGAATTCATCGGCAGAGCAACGCCGAGGAGAGAAATTCCTGTTATTATCTTACCCGGAAGGATACGCATTGATTTTTCTTCCTTGACATTTATTTATACAAACACATAAAAACGAGGTCTATCCTGTATAAAAAGATATCAGTTAATAATTGTAATGAAATGTGTATCAAAGTGTATAACAGAGTTTAATAATCATAACAGGAACATATTACCGTTGAATCCATTTCCATTAGAGAGCAGTGAAGGAGATAAAAGAGAGAGTGAGTGGGTATTCGGGCTAAATATTTTCACAATATTTTGACGACCATCTAATACGTAGACACTATTGTCGCCAAGTGAAGGTGGCGCGATTCGAGAGGATAATCGTTTGCAAGATTTCGGTATCACGTATTTTGTACGTCCAGTTCTTATTCAGAACATATAAATACAAGAAATTGTGTAAAGATGTATAAAACCAATAATAATAATAATATAATAATAATAATAATAATAATAATAATAATAATAATAATAATAATAATAATAATAATAATAATAATAATAATAATAATAATAATAATAATATCCTTTATTTCAGCTCAGGGCCTTATACATTGAATATACAAAATACGCAGTAACATACACAATCTAGATATATGAGACAACATGATAAGAAAAATGAGTAATCGGCACTTATCCACAGAATAGCTGAGGTAGCATAAAAGATAGTAATCATAATACTTGTAATAACAGTAATAATATTGTGAGAAAAAAAATGCATTGTGAGTTATAATAGTTAGTGCACAGATTATATAACTTAAATTTCAACTAGAGACCTTAGGTGGTTACAGTAGTCAGGTCCATAAGGCTAAATACGAAAGTTGAATGTAAAAAAAAAAAAAAAAAACTTTAACTTGGTAGTAGTCACAGTAATAATGAAAAAATAAAATATCAACAATAAATATAATAATGACAAAATCTGCAGATGACATCTTGCCAATACAGAGATTAAGTCCTTTAGGGGAACAAAGGCCTCATATTCCCATCTTTCCCACAACTTAGATCTTCTTCTTGCTTCACTCCTTAGGATGCTTTGAATGAGCGAGTTGCTGCTGATTCTCACTCGGGTTACCAGACTGGACATTGTTCGCCTAACAATGATTTTTAAATTGTCCAGGTGGTTTTCTAAGAACATCTGTGTGGCGGAGTGGTAGCGTAAAGTGTTTGTGAGGCGTCTCAGAATGTCATTGTGCACAACAGTGATACGTCTCATGGTCTCTCGGGTATAGTTCGTCCAGAGGGAACACCCATAGATACTGTGGCAGTACGAGCGGAAAAGCAGCAGTTTCACGTCTCGGTGACAGAAGGCAAACCTCCTTGCAATCATGTTGCCAGTTGCACATAGTTTAGGACGCCTCTGTTCGATGTCTGCCGTATCTTTTAGGTCATCGGTGATAATGTAACCCAAATACGGAAATTCGTGTACAAATTCCAGCCGATGGTTTCCGAGGAAAATTTGTGGTTCTGCAATATGCTTAAGTGATCTCGGGAGCAGCGACATGCACTGGGTCTTGGTTTCGTTGTAGATTATATCAAATTCCTCTGCATATTGGCGGCAAGTGTCGATGAGTCGTTGGAGGCCATGCACTGATGGGGAAATCAGAACCATATCGTCGGCGTAACAGAGGTTGTTTATAGTTGTTTCATTGACAGTGCATCCGATTGGGAGTGAGTTCAGTTTGACATTCAAGGCATCTGTGTACGTATTAAACAGGTATGGAGAGAGAATGCCCCCTTGCCGAAGCCCGTTTAAGGAGCCGAAGGTGTACGATAATACATTACCCCATTTGACACAGAATTGCTGTGTGGAGAACCAGCAATGTAAAATGCCAATTAGATATAGGGGTGTGCCCCTTTTATGCAGCTTCAGGAAGAGCTTCAGGTAGTTTACTCTGTCAAATGCTTTTCTCACATATACAAAACAAAGGAAAGCAGGAGAGGCTAATGATAGGTAGTAGTTCAACAATTCTTTCAATATGTAGATGCAGGTGTCGGTTGAGTGGTTGGCTTTAAAACCGAAATGGTTGTCAGTGGTGTGTAGAAAGGGGAGAAGTCTCACAAGAAGAAACGACTCAAGTATCTTCGATGCGATCGTTGTGATTGCAATCGGCCGGTAGTTGCCAGGGTCAGCTGCATCCTTTAGCTTGTTTTTGATTAATAGTATCAAGTGAACTAAGAGTAGGGAGTCTGGAAGAAACTGGTGAATTATGCACGCATTAAATAGGGCAGCTAGCAAAATGTAAATTATCGGATGGCAGAATTTGAAAGCCTCTGCGGGAAGACCATCACAGCCGGGCGATTTATTATTAGGTAGGCTGTTTATGGCATCGCTGATGTTACCTGGCATAATACGGTCTGCAAAATGAAATTGAATGTTGTCAGTAAGGAGGTTTTCTACATCCTTTCGGAAAGCTTGAAAATTTATGCAATTCAGGATATTGTTGAAGTGATCGCCCCACATTCTTGCGATAGCTTCGTCTGCGACTGCTTCCTCTACTCTCTGTGATAGCTTTTTAGTTTTGGGATTTAAGGACTGGATATCTTTCCAATGACGAGGGTAATCACCAGATTGTAAGTTTCTAGACAGTGTATGGGCTCTTAGTTGTTTTTTATTTAACCTGCAGTGCTTAAGTGCAAGTGTGAATTGGGCTCTCGCCTGCCTCATTAGTAATGCAGTGGGTCCTTCCCTCGGGCTACCATTTTGACTCCACAGTAAAAACATTTCTAGTGAGTATGTATACAGATCTTTAACCAATTCATTCCAACCAGGTATATTACGAGAATTACCTTGACGAAATCTTTAGACATTCCTGCCCGAAGCAAGCATAGCAGAGATTATGTACGAATAGAATTCATTCAGATCCCTCCTGTGGTGGTCATTTCTACAATTTGTGTTGGTACAAAGATATTAGTTATAGAGATTGTCCTATAATAGGACAAGCCAAAAGCGAAAATGACCTCAATATACTTGAATCCATAAATATCAAGAAGACAGTTCAAAATTCTAAACGCTCAAACATCCTCTGTACAATTGTGTATTGCTTAACCTTTTGTTTAACGCTCTGATTTCTTTCTTTCGTTCTTTCTTGCCTTTGCTTTCCTCTTGAAAAACTTATATCTTTAGTCTTATTACTCCTACGTTGCGCATATTTCGCTCTTTTCATTTGTCTTTAATTTATCTGCATATCGATGTTTTAATGTGATTATTATTTGTGATATTTATATATATATATATATATATATATATATATATATATATATATATATATATATATATATATATATACACACACATATATATATATATATATATATATATATATATATATTATATATATATATATATATATATATATAGCTACTTTCAAAATGCATATATCCTCTTTTTGACTGTATAAAATATTATGAGCAGAATTTTGCAAAATATTTCAGATTCCTTAGCTAGTCTTAGAGTTGTAGGATGTTTAAAATGTATGTTCAGATTTAGCATAACATAATATAAAACAATATATAATGTAGTATGAAAATAAAGAAAGATTATCTTTGTCTGCTCGTAGCTAGAATTGTTTCAATAAGTTTTCATCGCCTCTAGATTAAGGGAGCTGGCTGACTCTGTGTTGTTATCAAAACATGTCAATCTTAATTATCACTCAATTTCTGTCTTGATCAGGTACGTGTCTTTGTTGAACTAGTATATACATGAATGTATACTCGTTGTGTACGCGTTCAGATTTCACAGTTTGTAAAGTTACGACACTATTTAGAAGCTTCTAGAAGGAGTGCATCATCTTATGCTTGCAGAAAACGTTTTGTGTCATCTCCACTGTCCAGCTATCGTAAGGAAAAGATTTTTTTCGGGCTTAAATCCTCAAAGCATTTACAGCTCTCTCTTTCTCTCTCTCCAACGCACGGCACTTTTGATTTCAAAGTAGCGTAACGATTTCATCCTTACTGAATGGTCACTCGTAACTTTTAGATTTCAGATTTGATATTTCTTAGGGTTTATTTAATATTATTTAGTGTTTTTGTGGAATCTGAACAAACATTATATTAGTGTGTAACGGCGCCTATTTTTGGGAATTGTGGTGAATCTTTGAACAAGCTGCATCAAAAAATGAAAATTGGTATACCAAGAAGGTAAAGTGTGTTATATTTTTATTAGTTGCACTAATAACTGATAGTTATAAGGGTTTGGTAAAAACTAATAACTATTAGTTAGTGGTTTGTTAAGAAACTAATAACTAATAGTCAGTGGTTTGGTAAAAACTAATAACTATTGGTTGCGATGGTTAATAGAACTAATATCTATTGGTTGCGATGGTTTAGAGAACTAACAACTAATGGTTACAATGGTTTGAGTGAAAAGATTTATATTTTTACACATTGCAAATTTTTGTGTTTAGTGTTTGTTTCATTTCAAGTGATTTTTATCTTTTGTGCATTTATTCATTTTCTTATTGAAGTGTGTCTTTTTATTTTATATTCTGTGTGATTAATACTTTTTGCAATTTTGGTATTTTCCACATTTTTCTGTGCTTTCATTTGCATTCACAATTTAATTAACTTCGTTATTTTCATTACCAATTGTTCAACATTTAATTGAATTTAACACTTGTGAATTAATTTGCATTTACTTAGAATTCTTTTCAATTTTCATTGTTGTTTAGCACTTGTGAATTAATTTCCAAATTTCAAATATTACCTAACACTTTTGAATTTTGATTGAATTAATTTTCTTGAATTTTGTGATAAATTAATTTTGATTTAATTTTACCTAATTGATTTAAGAATTAAGTAAACTTTACTTTGTTTTCAAGTAACAGTAATTTTCCCTGATATTGTGAATTTCGCTTATAAATTTTGAGTTGAATAGTAAATTTTTATATTTAAAATTTTTATAAGTATTTCATTTCTCACCAGTATAAATGCATTTATTTATGATTATATTGATGTTAGGTAGAAACATAGAGTGGAAATTGATCTGTTTTCCTTCAATTAACATGAAGTAACTTAGAACCAGGAAAGTACTTAGACTTCTGAAATCAGGGAAATACTTAGACTTTTAAAGTTGTTGATGGAGTGATGCCCTTTGATTAATTTGATTACTTACAAGATTACCTCACACTTATTTTGATGAACGTAGTCTGATTTTCTGCAATACTGGTAAGTTGTTTAAGGGATCACTGTTGCCTTTAAATTATTCAGTTGTTTAGTACCTGTGATGAGGGTTCAAGTGTCTGGCTGTTGTGAGGTAATAATTAATGAATGGTAAGTGTAGTAACCAGATCTTTGGCTACTTTTCCCCCAAGTATTAATGGTGCCCAGAGACCTGGGAAAACAGATTTCATTATCACTCTAGTATACAGTGGTGGTGTTAAGTGTATGTTTTGTTAGGAGAGTGACCATATAGTTTTTGTTTTGCATTTATTATATTGAATTGTAAGTTGATAACTTAGAGGAAAATGGCTCAGTTCAAGGTTCAGGAACTTTTAGCTGCCCCTTCCATCCAAGTTTTATCTGAAACCACTCTGACTAAAGCAACAGTGGAGCGCTTTAGTAGTGGCATGTGGTGGTTATGTGTCTACTAGTATGGTAAAGTAACAAATAAGATGTATTGCCATGGAATCATTGATAGACTCGGGTAGAATAACTAATGAAGATGAGTTAGAATTGGCTCAAGAGTTGTTGAATGTAGCAAGTGCTGATCTTATGAATAAGCAAGCAGAAAAGAAAGAGAAAAGTGATGCAGAGTTAGAGCTTAAACGCATTGAAGCAGAAGAGAATTTGATTAAGCTAAAAATGCAAGCTGAAAGAGAAAGAATAGACAGGGAAAAACAAGAAAGAAGAGAAAGAGAAGA
The DNA here is from genome assembly GCF_015104395.2 of Macrobrachium nipponense. Classification (NCBI taxonomy): domain Eukaryota; kingdom Metazoa; phylum Arthropoda; class Malacostraca; order Decapoda; family Palaemonidae; genus Macrobrachium; species Macrobrachium nipponense. The sequence goes on from NC_087201.1 coordinate 148,230,772, forward strand.
AGAAAAAGCAGCAGAAGAGGAAAAAGAAAGGATAAAAGAGGAAAGAGAAATTACAAGACATGAAAGGGAGATGGAATTGATAAGAGGTAGATCCACATTACCTGTAACACCGTCTAACCCTAACCGAGGCAATCAAGACCCTGTATTTGATGTAGTAAGAGTACAGAAGTTAATCCCTAAGTTTACTGAAGAAGCTCCAGATGAGTTTTTTTATCACTTTGAGAAAGTGGCTTCAGGTATGGGATGGCCAGAAGATAAATGGTCAGTTTTGCTACAAAGTGTCTTAATTGGAAAAGGGAGAAGTGCTTATGTAGCCTTAACAGCTGATCAGTGTAAAGACTACAAGGTACTTAAACACAGTGTGCTACAATTTTACCAGATGACCCCAGAGTACTACAATGAAAGATTCAGAAATTTAAGGAAAGATGAGAAGGGAACATTCTTAGATTATGCTTATAAAATAAAAAGGTGCTTGAAACGTTGGTTAGAAGCTGCTAAAGTTAAAACTTTTGATGAGTTAGAAGAGTTGCTTGTTCTTGAACAGTATCTCAATGGAATTCCTGAAAATATAAGAGCCTATTTGAGAGAGAGAGAGGTTAAGAAACTTGACAAAGCTGCTACACTGAGTGAAGATTACAATATAATTAGTAGTAAACATAATTACAATGTCAAGTACCAGAATCAACAACGCCCAGGTTTTAAGTCTTATCCAAATAACAGGAACAAATTTAATGGAAAACCTACAAGTGATACTACCAAGAGTACACAAGGTAATATACCTCAGCAAACTAATGTGAAATCCTCATCTAATTTTTCAAGACAGTTACAGAAACCTAATGTTATCTGTTTCATGTGTGGAAGAGTAGGACACTACAGTCAAGAGTGTTACCGGAATCAACAGCTGTCAAAGCCAGTTGGTCAAGTTGTGAAAGGTGACCAGGTGAAACAAACTACGAAGAGCAGTGTGGGAAAGAATCAAACTTCAGAGAAGAATGAAACTAAACAAGCTGAATGTTTAGCAACCAGTGGAAATGTAACCTCAAGCAGTGAGTGGTTTAGCAGTGTGGAGGCTTTTAAGCCATATATCTATGAGGGTATGCTGTCAACTCAAGCATGAAGTTTGCAGGTACCAGTCAAGATATTACATGATACAGGGAATAACCATAGTGTGGTAGTATGTGGTTCTCACTCTCAGTTGGAGAAGAGTCTCACAGGAGATTCAGTTATTTTGAAGGGTATAGGAGGAAAGGAAGTAACTCCTATATGCCGCTTACACCTGTCATGTGAATTGGTGACAGGGAATGTTGATTTTGCTGTAAAGGACTCACTGGCTCTGGAAGGTGTACATGTTCTGTTGGGGAATGATGTTGGTGTGCCATTTATTCCTTGTCCTGTAGTGACAGACAAACCATTGAGGATTAGTCCTACAGCAGAGTTGGAGAAGAATAACCCCCACCTGTTTCCTAGTTGTGTAACTACCAGAAGTATGAAGAGGAATACAACTGCAAGTGAAGAAACTGAGGATTTACCCACCCAAGAAGGAAGAAGTGAAGGATCTTTGCGCTAGAAGAATTATTCCAGGGAAGTGATATTTCCCATAGAGCTGACCAAGAAGAATTTTCCCATGAAGAAGACGACGACGAAGAAGAAGAACCTGATGTTCCTGAAGAGACTCCGAGTAGTCAAAGTGTTAATGAAGACAATAGTGAAACTACAGTAGCTGAGTTAGCAGATATTGAGAATTCAGCCATTGAAGTTGGTCAAGTGACAAGAGAGAAGCTAATGGACTTGCAGAAGAAGGATGCATCACTAACAGATTTGTTCTTCAGAGTTGTTGATCGAGAAGAGATGCAACAAACTCCTACCTGTTATTATCTGAAGGAAGGTTGGCTGATGAGGAATTATAGACCTACAGATATACCAGGATGCTGTATGGGGCGAATATCATCAAATTTTGATTCCATATCCATTGAGGAAGCAAGTGGTAGCAGTAGCTCATGAGTATGGACATATGGGAATCAGGAAGACTGTGGAGAAGATCATTAAATTTTTTTCTGGCCTGGACTTCACAAAGATGTTAGCAGATTTTGTTGTGAGTGTCATACCTGCCAGATAGCTGGAAAACCGAATGAAACCATCAAGAAAGCCCCCCTACAACATATAGAAGTTAGAGGAGAACCCTTTAGCAAAGTGATTATAGATGTGGTTGGACTGCTGCCGAAGACAAAGAAAGGAAATGAGTATTTGTTAACATTAATGTGTCCTGTGACAAGATATCCAGAAGTGATCCCTGTTAGAAACATATCTGCCAAGATAGTTGCTGAAAAACTTGTGGAGTTTTGCTCAAAGTTTGGTATACCAGAAATAGTACAAAGTGACAGAGGAACAAACTTTACTTCAAAGTTATTCCAAGATGTGATGAATTTGTTAGGGGTGAAACAACAGTTATCCACTGCCTATCATCCAGAGACTCAAGGTGCCTTGGAAAGGTTCCACCAGACATTGAAAAGTATGCTGACAAAGTATTGTTCTGAGTCAGGAAGAGAATGGCATGTTGGTTTACCATTAATGTTCTTTGAAGTTAGGAGTGCTTATCAAGAAAGTATGGGATGTTCACCTAATGAAATAATTTTTGGAAGAGAAGTGAGAGGACCGTTGAAGATTCTTGCAGAAAACTGGGAAGAAAATCAAGTGGAAAGCCAAGGAGCGTATGTGAAGAACTTAAGGAAAATGTTCAAAGAGATTAGAAAATTCTCTTTAGAAAACTGGAAAGTGAGTCAAGAGAAAATGAAAAGGAGATATGATGCTAAGACTAAGCTAAGAAGTTTTAGTGTTGGTCAACAAGTGTTAGTGTTCTTACCTGTCACAAGATTTCCCCTCACTAATAAATTCAAGGTCCTTACAAGATAATTGAGAAGTTAAGTGATAGAACTTATGCAATTGAAACACCAGAACGAAGAAGACGACAAGGGAAGGTACATGTGAACCTCTTGAAACCTTATTTCTCAGAAACTAAAACTGAAACTGTGTCAGTAATACATACAACTTTATCTACAGAAGACGATGATGGCTACGAATTGGGAGCTGCAAGCAAGATGAATAATTCTTCAATTTTGGAAAATTTTGAGAATTTAAACATCTGAGTGCTGAACAAGGTGAAGACTTAGTGAAGTACTTGGAAGTTTCCCAGAAATTTTTGGAGATGTGCCTAGACGTACTGATCTGACCAAGCATGAGATAAAGATTCAAGAAGATGGAAAACATTTCAAGCAAAGAGCCTATCGCTTATCACAGTATCATCGAGATGTTTTGAAAAAGGAAGTTGAGTATTTGCTGCAACATGGATTAGCAGAACCCAATTCAAATCACTTCAGTTCTCCATGTGTGTTATTGAAGAAACCAGATGGTTCATTTAGGATGTGTACTGATTATAGGAAACTGAATTCTATCAGCCTCTTATAGATCAGTTTCTTGATAATATTGGGCAAGCCAAGTTTGTTTCCAAGATAGACTTGTTGAAAGGATATTATCAAATTCCCTTAGATGCGAATGCGAAGTTGCCGTCAGCTTTTATTAATTTTTTTGGACTGTATCAGTATATTGTTCTGCCGTTTGGTCTGATGAATGCACCTGCAACATTTCAACGAGTGATGGATCAACTGGTAAGATCGATAGAAGGAGTAGGTGTATACCTGGATGACATAGTGATTTACTCTACAACATGGGAAGAACATCTGAAGATTCTGAGGAAAGTTTTCAAGAAACTTCAAGAAGCAGGACTAACGGTCAACCTAGAGACGAGTGAGTGGAGAGGCAACTGTGCAGTATCTTGGGTTTGAAGTTGGGAAAGGCCTTCTTGCTCTAGTAAATGCTAATGTAGAAGGTATCCATAAGGCTACCCCACCTACTACAAGGAAACAGCTGCAGAGATTTTTAGGCATGGCTGGATTCTATCGTCGTTTCTGCCCAAATTTCTCAGACATAGTAGCTCCCTTGACAGACTTAACTAGTCCCAAAGCTAAGTTTGTTTGGACTCCAGAGTGTCAAGAATCCTTTGAGAAGGTAAAAGCCATTTTAACTTCAAGACCAGTACTTCAAGCTCCAGAATTTAACAAGAAATTTGTAATCCAAGTTGATGCTTCTGACTGTGGCATTGGAGCTGTTCTACTTCAAGAAGATGAAAATAATATCTACCATCCTGTGTGCTTCATGTCTTCAAAACTGAAAAAAACATCAGAAAGTATACTCAACAATCGAGAAGGAAACTTTAGCCTTAATCACTGCATTGAAAAAGTTTGAAGTGTATGAAGAAAGTTTGGTGGTGTCTGATCACAATCCACTATCATTTGTCCAGAGAATGAAAAATCATAATCAAAGACTGACCAGGTGGTCTTTGTGCTTGTAACAGTATAACTTAAGAGTGCAGCACATTGGTGGCAAAAACAATGTAGTTGGTGATTATTTATCTCTTTGCAAATCGTTAGATGCAACACCTTGATAAACAATCTTCTAGGGGGAAGTATATGATATATTGCTTCTTTCAAAATGCATATATCCCCTCTTTGACTGTATAAAATAATATGTATAGAATTTTGCAAAATTTTTTCAGATTCCTTAGCTAGCCTTAGAGTTGTAGGATGTTTAAAATGTGTTCAGATTTCGAATAACATAATATAAAAGAATATATAATGTAGTATGAAAATAGAGTGAGATTATCTTTGTCCGATCGAAGCTATAATTGTTTCAATAACTTTTCATCGCCTCTAGATTAAGGGAGCTGGCTGACTCCGTGTTGTTATCAAAACATGTCAATCTTAATTATCACTCGATTTCTGTCTTGATTGGGTACGTGTCTTTGTTGAACTAGTACGTACATGAATGTATACTCGTTTCGTATGCGTTCATCTTTGCCGAATGCCACGTGCAGATTTCACAGTTTGTCTGTAAAGTTACGTCACTATTTAGAAGCTTCTAGAAGGATTGCATCATCCTATGCTTGCCGAAAACGTTTCATGTCATCTCCACTGTCCAAGTTTCTCTCTCTCTCTCTCTCTCTCTCTCTCTCTCTCTCTCTCTCTCCATTGCATGGCACTTTTAATTTCAAAGTAGCGTAACGATTTCATACCTACTGAATGGTCACTCGTAACTTTTAGATTTCAGATTTGATATTTCTTAGAGTTTATTTAGTATTATTCAGTGTTTTTGTGGAATCTGAACAAACATTATATTAGTGTGTAACGGCGCCTATTTTTGTGAATTATGGTGAATTTTTGAACAAGCTACAGCAAAGAAAGAAAATTCCTATAACAAGAAGGTAAAGTGTGTTATGTTTTTATTAGTTGCAACTGATAACTGATGGTTATGATGGTCTGGTAAAAACTAATAACTAATAGTTAGTGGTTTGATAAGAAACTAATAACTAATAGTCAATGGTTTGGTAAAAACTAATAACTATTGGTTATGATGGTTTAGAGAACTAATAACTATTGGTTACGATTGTTTAGAGAACTAATAACTAATGGTTACAATGGATTGAGTGAAAAGATTTACATTTTTACACATTGCAAATTTTTGTGTTTTGTATTTGTTTCATTTCAAGTGATTTTTATCTTTTGTGCATTTATTCATTTTCTTATTGAAGTGTGTCTTTTTATTTTACTTTCTGTGTGATTAATACTTTTTGCAATTTTGGTATTTTCCACATTTTTCTGTGTTTTCATTTGCATTCACAATTTAATTAACTTAGTTATTTTCATTACCTAATTGTTCCACATTTAATTGAATTTAACACTTGTGAATAAATTTGCATTTACTTAGAATTCTTCTCAATTCTCATTGTTGTTTAGCACTTGCGAATTAATTTCCAAATTTCAAATATTACCTAACACTTTTGAATTATGATTCAATTAATTTTCTTGAATTTTGTGATAAATTCATTTTGATTTAATTTTTCTTAATTCATTGAAGAATTTATTAAACTTTACTTTGTTTACAAGTAACAGTAATTTTCCCTGATATTGTGAATTTCGCTTATAAATTTTGAGTTGGAGAGTAAATTTTTGTATTTAAAACTTTCATAAGTATTTCATTTCTCACCAGTATACATGCATTTAATTATGATTATATTGATGTTAGGTAGAAACATAGAGTGGTAATTGATCTGTTTTCCTTCAATTAACATGAAGTGACTTAGAACCAGGGAAGTACTTAGACTTCTGAAATCAGGGAAAAACTTAGACTTTTAAAGTTGTTGATGGAGTGATGCCCTTTGATTAATTTGATTACTTACAAGATTACCTCACACCTATTTTGATGAACTTAGTCTGATTTTCTGCAATACTGGTAAGTTGTTTAAGGGATCTCTGTTGCCTTTAGAGTATTCAGTCGTTTAGTACCTGTGATGAGGGGGCAGGTGTATTAGAGAAGATATGGCCTTGTAGGTATATAAATTGTCTGGTGCTAATTTTATTAAGTTTTAAACACTTTTTACCGTTCCAAATAAAACAAAACCTACTTTGACTTCAGAATAGCTTATTTAATTTCCATGAAAAAACGTTGAGCAAACTCAGATACATTAAAGGATACATTTTCATAATGCATTTAGTTCTTCCCCTTGTCTCGGAATAAACTAATTTAATTGAAGCTTTCTCTCTCAAATTTTAAAGAGAAACCGCCAGGGGTACAGAAGAATGAAAGCTGAATTTACGTGTGGTATCACTTTTTCAATATAAATTACTTAACTCGCTCTTTTGGTAACATCTAATATGTTAATTTTTAAGTGTAGATTCTATCCTGTACTTTGATCAAAACTAAACATTCGAAACTTCATTATCTTTAATTGCAAAAGCATTATATATTATGTATTTATTTATATTTTTCTAACACTTGTAGCCAGGCACAATTAATAGCTGAATCTGGACTTCCCCTACAATAAACACCGTCATGGTTATTATTTCATTACTGTTATGGGAAACTGGTTAAAATGTCACCTCTTCTGATAAAAGTAAACCGCAATTATCAAGATAATGAAGTGAATATTATACATTAATTAAGGGACCGACAAAAATGCTAGAACATTGTTTACTGAACCCTAAGAAGGGAGTCAAGACAGATTAAGGATATAGTGATCCATGGATGGGTGAATATTCCCTGGAGTTCCTCCTTAGAGCTGCAAATTACCACTAAGATTGCTCTTTCGACTGTGGTTGACTAAATGAAGCATTGTTCCAAAATTTTACTAGTCGACAATTCAGATCTCCGAGGAGTAGGTATCTGATCACATAAATCAGAGGCACAGTTGATACTAGCAGTAAGTTTACTTTGAAGTAATGAACTGATTCTGGTTCCTCCTATACTGGATTGCTATAAACAAACATAGATATATATATATATATATATATATACTATATATATATATATATATATATATATATATATATATATATATATATATATATATATATATATATACATCGAGCTACAAATGTCCTTTAATATCTAATTCACTCTACCTCAGAATTAATATATTTTCATATATGCTTAACCAAAGGGGAATTTTTTAGGCGATAAGAGAATTGTTGTCTCCCTGGCGCGAAACCTTGAAACCATACAAATCCAGGACGACAGTGAAGCTTTTACCTACCCCACCACCGCAAGAGGCTATAAGTTTATGCCGTCTCTCACCCTCAAAATGCCTTTCACGCTCAGGTATTCGTTGATTTGGAGACAGCATCAACCCACCTCGACCTCGGTAGCGTTGTAGTGCTTTTGACAACACATAGCCATTATATGAGTCATATCACATTACGATGATTCATATACATACATCGAGCTACAAATGTCCTTTAATATATAATTCACTCTACCTCGGAATTAATAGATTTTCATATATGCTTAACTGAAGTGGAATTTTTTAGGCAATAAGAGAATTGTCGGCTCCCAGTGGTGAGGTAGGTATAAACTTCAATGTCGTCCTGGATCCGTATGGTTTCAAGGGTTCGCGCCCAGGAGCCGACAATTCTTTTATCGCCTAAAAATTATTCCCCTTCGGTTAAACATATATGAAAATATATCAATTCCAATGTAGAGTGAATTAGATATTAAAGGACATTTGTAGCTCGATGTATGTATATGAATCACGGTAATGTGATATGACCCATATAATGGCTACGTGCTGTCAAAAGCACTACAATGCTACCGAGGTCGAGGTGAGTTGATGCTGTCTCCAAATCAACGAATACCTGAGCGCGAAAGGTATTGGAGAGTGAGAGACGGCATAAACTTATAGCCTCTTGCGATGGTGGGGTCGGTAAAAGCTTCACTGTCGTCTTGGGTTCGCGCCCGGGAGCCGACAATTCTCTTATTGCCTAAAAAATTTCCCTTCAGCTAAGCACATATGAAAATATATTAATTCCGAGGTAGAGTGAATTAGGTTATTAAAGGACATTTGTAGCTCGATGTATGTACATGAATCATGGTAATGTGATATGACTCATATATATATATATATATATATATATATATATATATATATATATATATATATATATATATATATATATATATATATACCGATTTATATATCATTAATCAACGTTCTTTATCAGCGCATTAACATGTATGGGTAAACTATGTTAGGAGTACTATCGTTACTATCGTTCCTCTGTAAAGGGTAGACCATTTTTCCCAGAAGATGCTGAACTATTCTAATTACATACTTGAATTGGTATTTACAACTCATTCGTACTCTAAATCTTAAAAAAAAAGAAACAAAAAGATATTGAGCTAAAGTTAATTTTCCATCTTTTTAACGTCGTCTTAAAGATAAAAATAGACAATCATTACGTAATTACAGTTCATGGAAACCTTGAAAAACGACACGAGAAAAGGCCTCCCACCTTGAAATGTTTGCAAGGCTTTCCAGTTATACTGTTGATGCATCGTGAAATAGCAGATGAAAGAGAACCTCAGCCGTCCTCAGTCCAACACCCACCCCCTTCCAAAAAAGAAAAAAAAAATCGAAAGGCAACACGATGGAGAGAGTTTAAATGGTTTATGGGCAGTAGTTTACAAGGGCAGAGTTAGGGTGTAGTTGAAAATGTGAAACTTCAAATAAAACGAGTTCTCAAAGACTGATCGATGCTAATTCGTGTACCCGTGGGGTTTTATGGTATTGATGAAGCATCTTTTCTGTCGTTTTAACTGTTTTATACACTTTTTAGTTTTTACTATGGTAGTACGACGTTTTACAATACATTAATTGAGTTTATGGGTTAGTATTGTACCCTTGCAGGAATTATTCAACAAAAGGCTGGAAGATATTTTAGCATTTTCGTACAAAAATTTTTAATGTGTACAATTACATGCAACGTAAAAATAAAAATAGACAAATGTTGACGATATGATATCAATATGACAACTTAGCTATAAATATTATATCCTATAAAGAATAATAAAGACGTTTACAAGCAAGATAATAATATCCGCATAAGTTAAAGGTATTTAAGACTGTGATTACCAGAAATGGTTATGGCCCTGATCAAGGTATTTAGGTCGTTATAAGAGAGAGAGAGAGAGAGAGAGAGAGAGAGAGAGAGAGAGAGAGAGAGAGAGAGAGAGAGAGCGACTAGCAGAAGCATATGATGTATGCTTAACTATAGATTTTTTGAAAGACAGCAGTTCTGTGTGTGCATAAGAGAGAGAGAGAGAGAGAGAGAGAGAGAGAGAGAGAGAGAGAGAGAGAGAGAGAGAGTCTTACCACTTCAGAAGAAAGATTATTCCGGACACTTTTCTTGAGGGATACTACCCAGCATGAGGCTCGTAACTTTCCGAGCGGGAGATTATTGCCAAGCAACCGAAACGACGCCACTGGTATGTCGTCCGACCCTTTCACGTCACTTCTTTCCCTTTCGATTAAGGAAGTATCGAAGCAAATATAAAGAGATACAGAGGTGGTGCAAGGGCGTTTGAACTGGGTAAAAACAGAAAAGACGAAGACTTTATGAAATTCACGGTGTTCCTAAGTAGCAGGCTGGATTATCTATGGAAATAAACATTTTCTAATTTTATATTGTGAAACTGGTTCAACTTCTTAGATACCTATTGTAAATTAAAATTACCTATTGTAAATTAAAACTGCTTGATAAGTTGTCCTTCTACATAAGAAGTAAAGTAGTCTTGTTTATGGTTAGTCACGGTCCTTTACTGAGCGTATTTGATATGCAAATACAACCATTTCATGCATACTCATTTAACGGTTTGGTCAATAATCTACAAATCTCCCGTGTACACATGACTGAACAAACCCCATAAAGTACTAAAAAATAATTTATTAAGCTTTCTAAGGGCCACCTCCCTTGCTCCTTAGAATGCAATATTTCCTCATTGGCTATAAGATTATTTTCATAAGAAATTGGTTTAAGTAGCTTTAAACTGATCCACGTTAAGGTAGAATTCTTGGGTTGAGCCCTATGCCCTACGCGACGTTTGTTTGGC
>NC_087201.1:148241765-148249265 GCF_015104395.2 Macrobrachium nipponense
CGACGTTTGTTTGGCGCCTCTGATTCGCCCTGGTACCAGGGAGGTAGGCGCCCCCTCAGTTTCTCATATTTTCGTCTGCAGTCTAGAAAACTATTGTCTAGCAATGTTTTTATTTTCCTTTTTCATCTCAAGTTTTGCACAAGATAAGAAGGTGATATATATATATATATATATATATATATATATATATTATATAATATATATATATTATATGCTTATTTGATTGTTTTCTCCATATTAAAAATTTTCATGTTAAATGTTTAGCCATAGTTGAAAAATAATCCTAATTTATTAATATTTTTCACAGAAGTTTTAATTGTCTATTTAATTTGGTCACGAAACAAATCGTTCGATATATGAGACTGAAAAGGCGAGAAAGAGAAAGAGATGAGAGAGTGTAAGTGACGAAAGCAAAACCTTCATCAGATCTGAATCCCAGGTCGTGTCCCCTGTACCAGGTAAGCGAGTGTCAGCAGTTGTACTGAAAGTCGTCTCAGAAGCCGGATATGAAGACATATTCTTAATTTTCTTCTATCACATCACACACATCTAAAATCGGAAAGCACCAGCATATTCAGGATGAATTTATTGTATGAAAACAAGTTTTCTATCATCTTGATCGCATGAATGATAAAAAATCTTCACTTTAACTATTTGTAATTCCTTGGTGTTTATTTTATCGATTTCAGGTAATCATGATTTAGTTGTACAATTAATACCGATTCGTTTGGTAGGACCACAACTTTCCCGTATTGTGCAACACATAAGATAAACGAAGAAATAAAAAAAATATATTGCTAGTTTTCCAAGCTGCAGACGAAAAATATGGCACTGAGCGACGACCTACCTCCCGGTATCAGCCAATCAGAGGCCGCCAAACAAACGTCTCGTAGGCATAGAGCTCACCCAAGAATCTACCTTAAGTGAATCAACTATAGTATAAGAGGCACTGATTTATGAGTGTTTTTATGTTTGTAACCTTGTGTGCATTTAATTTTAATAAAAGAACCCAGAGATTTTAAATTGTTATTGGGTTCATTTTAAATCTAACCTTCGTAGATACGGATAGAAAATGAAGGAATGTCTCCTATGTGCAGAGATTTGATTAACGACCAAGGGGAGAATGTCCTTCCTTTTAGAACTACCACACTTCATTATAGCATCATAATTATCATCATCATCATCATCAATATCAACCGTGGCATGGCCTCCAACTGCAAAGGGCCTTAAAAAACAACTTAACACTAGTGATTAGCATTAATTCTTTAAAATAAGAATTCGTAGAACGCAATGTCCAAATTTTCAAACTATCACTTATTTTTTTTATTACAGAAATGATAAAATACGTCCCTTTCCGTAAACAAGTGCATAAAACGAGTGAATTGTTTTCCTCGAGTGAAAAATCGTCCAACTCCCATCGATATCTTGCAGAAATTTATGGCCATTAGACATTAAAGTCGGAGCTGAATGATTTTAAAAATTTTGATCGAAATCTGTTCCTCCCGAGATATTTGATTAATTAACCTGCAGACAGTCACCTCGGCCACGGGCGAAATCGTTGAGGCAGGTCATAACCAGTCAAGTCATTCGGTCGGTTTAATCCTTCATGTTTAGAACGTGAATATGTCAAGCGGTTTGATTTACGCTGAACATTTCTTCGTAAAAATAATATTGCTGGGAAACTTCCTTGGTTGTTGGTGGGATTCCAATGAGATTTCTACTAAGAGACGAAAGATGTTCGTCCTAGTTTTTGAACAGGAATGAATTCTTATAAGACACTAGAGAAAAAATTCTTTATTTGTTCCTAAGGAAATTCACCAGATTACGTGAAGTTTTCAGCATAACCGATGTGTGCTCAATTAAAATCTCCGTAAAGTACTTGCGAAGGTACTTTACTATTTCTGAAATGTATATCAAACTAAGTCTTCCTCAGAGGAAAGTTAAATGTTAAAAGCAAATAGAAGAAAAATAACAGAAACTGCTGGAATAATTTGTACGTATTATAAAGACGTAGTAATATGGATTAAAAGATATTTAATGAGATATGAATATTTCGTAAAAAACTAAAATATTATTATGGTAATTCAAGTAGTTCTCTACAAATGGTTAATTTGCAATTGACCCCTAATTTAAGTCTGAGTAAAACTCTTGCATAAACACAGTTAAAAAAAAAAAAAAAATTAAAATTAAATTAAAGTTCACTAGACCAAGCTAGGCAAAGAAGAATTCTGAAAGGATCTGTCGAAAATATGAACAAACTGTAAGATAAATAATATAAGAAGCTTTGCATCGCTACAGAGGCGTTTAATGTTACCAGTGCTTCCTACCTAAAAGTAAATATTTCTTGCATAACCTTTCTTACATATGTAAAACAGAACCTCGAAAAGCTACAACAAAACTGAGATAGCACTGAGATTATCCAAGAAGCATCTTCCAGCGTATTATCATTGTTGTCATTTGAGCAAATGCATTCTCTGGAGTAAACATCGTTGAAGAATATTCCAGTACTACGATTTTTTTTTTTTTAATGGAGGAATCGCATTTATTTTCTTAATGCTGTGCTGAGTAAAAAAGTATCGAGTTTTCTGACAATCAACATGAGAGTGCGCAGGTAAAAAGGTCTCATTGACTACGAGAGAGAGAGAGAGAGAGAGAGAGAGAGAGAGAGAGAGAGAGAGAGAGAGAGAGAGAATGCATCACAGTTATGTTGGAAGATGACATCTTGTGGACAATTAAGTTTTTTTTTTTTTTTACTTAAGTGATTGATCTATATAATATAAGTTTGACAAAAATAATGAAAGATGGTGCAAAGGAAACAGGAATATTGGTTGAATAGAGTATATGAAGTATTAGAAATATATAAAAAAAAATCAAAATACATTTTGAAAGTTCAAATATAATGTTTTGTAAAAATATTACCACACGATATGTCTAATTAGGTAAAATGATTTAAGGAGAAGTTGTGATAATCTAAAACGAAATATTTGTGATGAGGGCTGATAAACAAGCAAATTTCTAAAGCAAATAAGCAAAGTTTGAAATAAATAAGAGAGTTTTATGAAGTAAATAAATGAGTTGTATGTGTAAAGCCAGGTTTATAAAACAATAAGCTAGTTTTATGAAACAAATAAGGACTTTTATAAAATATATGCGAGTATTATGAAAAAATATTTTGTTTATGAAAAATATAAGAGTTTTATAAAATAAATAAGCGGATTTTATAAAACAAATTGATAAACAAATATTTAGGCGATTAAAACAAAATTTCATGAAATAAATAATAGAGACTTACAAAATAAATAACCGAGTCTCATTAAGCAAATTAGTGAGTTTTATGAAATTGATAAGAGATTTTATTAAACATAGAAGTGAGTTTTATAAAATAAACAAATAAGATTTACGAAATTAATAAGAGTTTCATAAAACAGCAGACTTCGTTGATAGTCTTGACATTTCATTTTACTTTATATAATTTACTTAAAGCTTTATGTAAACTTCGAAGTACTTCTCAAGATGATCATTCTAACTTCAATATAATTTTGAGAAGTCAAACCACCGTCTTGCTTCGACAAAAGGACTGTAATACAATTGCAACGATGTTTATGGAACCCAAGACTGATTCATCTTTAGTAGTTGAAAGCACTTATTTATGCATTTAAGGATCTGGTTATGGATAACCACAACTTGGATACATGAATCACCCGAAACTAATCCAGAAGAGGTCAGACGTTTCAGCGTCCATATAGATGAAAAACTGATTTTTTGTTTTTCTGCTCCTTGATTGTAGAAAAATATTAGTCTGTCTTCCACCGTATAACCTATTTTACACATTTATATCCCGTAGGATTCATGTTTCATTAATTCTAGTAATAGGATTTAATCGTTAAAAGATAATGAAACCATTTATAGAGTTTATACGAGCAAAACAATAAAAGTATCCTCTACTGATAAAAAAAAAAAAAAAAAAAAAAAAAAAAAAAATAAAAAAAACCAAGGTTCAACACGGAAAACGAACATAAATTTTTGGGAAATTGAAATTGTAAAAACGAAATAAAAGCCCTTGTAATGGGAAATTCATGGCGATTACGAGCAGTCGAATGCGAATAAACTCAGTGCAATTTGACTTTTCAATCGCAAACATTAAATAAAATCGATGATAGCAACGAAAACTCTGCTGACAAAATAACCTCGGTTAAAATTGATAGCAGGCCATGAAAATGAAAAAAGTTACGAAGCATAAATTGCAAAAATAAATGACCTTAAATAATGAAAAAATGAATAACTTAAATTTTAGATAAGGAATAAAAAAAGGACAAAAACTAAAATTGTGGAAGGGGATACTAGATATGCAAACCGACCCCTACTCCAAACCTTTAATCATTAAGTAGCTCTCTCTCTCTCTCTCTCTCTCTCTCTCTCTCTCTCTCTCTCTCTCTCTCTCTCTCTCCCCATTTATGTTTTAAAGTATACATGCAATGAAAGGGCAGGTAGGATGAAAGTTGAATACACCAATGCAACATAATATTACGAAGGACTTAAGAGTATGAACAAGTAGCATTTCCATTCTTTATATTCTACTATAGTTTTTAAATTTATCAAGTCCCCATTTGAGGTCCAAAATGAACGGGTATAGGCACAGAATGGTGGCCGGTAATAAATTCACGGGTAAAAAGGTCACAATTTTGTTAAAGGAAAAAAATTCGCAGAAAAGTTTAACCAGTCCACTGAGCTGATTAACAGCTCTCTTAGGGCTGGCCTGAAGGATTAGATATCTTTACGTGGCTAGGAACCAATTGGTTACTTAGCAATGGGACCTAAAGCTTATTGTGGGATCCGAACCACATTATATCGAGATATGAAATTCCAATCACCAGAAAAAAAATTCTTCTGATTCCATATTGACAGAGCGGGGAATCGAACTTATGACTACCGAATCGGTAGGCGAGGACGTAAACCACTCGTCCAACGAGGAAAAAGTCACATTAATTAATAGTGGCAATTAAAGCAGTTAAAATAATAAAACAAACTTGATGAAACAAGATTCAACCAAGTCAAATAATAGAAATTTTCTAAATTTAAGTCTTGGTTTATTTAAACTTGATCCTTTCATAATGAAAAAAGTTGTAGATAAATATAAGCAACAAAATTAATATATTCAGTTCTTACATGTTTTGGACTGTAAAGAAACTTTGTAATTTCGGTTAGGGTCAATCTGTTTAGGTTTGGGACCGTGTGATATCCGATAATCCTGGATTATCTCTTTTAATTTTTACCCTTTTGACAATTAACCATCTGGTATTCTTGATCTTGTGTTGTACCTGAGACCTTTCTTTCCAATTGTACCTCATTAACTCCTTGACAATGTCTGAGTAAAGACGAAAGCGCTTGGATTTCTGACTATCATTTTTCTGTGGAATTCGCTTTATATATATATATATATATATATATATATATATATATATATATATATATATATATATATATATATATATATAGTATATATGGATATATAGATAGTATATATATATATATATATATATATATATATATATATATATATATATACATATATATAATATTATTATATATATATATATATATATATATATATATATATATATATATATATATATATGTATATAATGATTCAAATGGATTCAGATAAGTGTGCATATCATATAGTATTCCTAGTGAGTACACGCACAGACATATTGATTCATTGTAGAACTTCAATTGATTATATTAGGTGCGCTACCAGATATATTGAATGATAAAACATAATTAAGCTTCTCATACTTTACATATGGAATGCAATGTCACAGAGGTTCCTGTTACACATTTAGCCAGCGTTCAAACCGCTTTTCACACAAAGCACAATTCCAAACAAATTCCCCCCCAGTCAAATGAAATTGCCAATTTCAAGTGGCTTTAAAGTCAAATGCCTTAAGGGCTATTGGGAAATTGTCTGGTCCGGGTATGACGGTCTGTTGATGATCCATCCGTGTTCGCCTCAACCTACGGCAAGCAAATAGGTTAGCGGTGACCAGAACCACCACCAACACGCATGTCACAGCCAGCAGTGTGTAGAACCGTAGATCCTCGTTGACATGGTAAGCCCATGAAGTGCGGTCCATACTAGTCAGTTTTGATAGTTGATGGGCCACTTTCGCATTGTATGGAAGGGGTAAGGCTGAGATGATGGTACTCGACCAAGAAAAATTCGCGAAGCTCGTTCCCTTATGATGGTGCTTACTCCACGGATCGTGTAGTTGTGTGTTGCTCCACTGCAGCCATCCGCAGTGACGAACATCCGTGAAGATGGTATTTAGTTTGCTTTGCACACTCAGAAAATTTGACTGACTCTGTGTTTTGGTTAGACGGCCTGGGAACAGAATTTCCTGAAGCACGATTTGTTTGTTTCTGATTTTGAGCAGAGTTACTGTTTACCTGTTTCTTTTTATAGTAATGAGGATTCTTCTTCTTATCATTGACAACGTTTTGTGTGTTTTTAGCATTATTTTGCTGTTGGTTACGTGAGAAGCAACGAGCGTAAGAATGACTGGAGCTGTTATGAATTGAACAATAACGCGTTCGGCAGTCTGCAGTCATATGCCCCACGTGCTTACAATTGAAACAAGTTACCCCTGCTGCGTTATTATTGACTATATTTACTTGCTGTGGTTTACTTTCATTCTTTGCAAAAACTTGAGTAAGCAAGGGGTCAAGATCTGTGCACTTAGACATATGTTTCTTTATTTGTTTATATATGTCTAGCTCCGTACTGTCAGGCAATAGCTTCTTGTCAAAACAGCGTACCAAGGCTTCCGGCAACATAACCGTCAAGCAGGTTAAATATATGAGCCTGATAAAATCTTTCACAGCCATGTTCCTTCCCGTAACCCAAATGAACTTAAGCAAACTATCCCGATATTCATTCAGCCGGTATGCAATTAGTGCTGCCCTCTCTACAACGTTAAGTTGAGTCATAGAGACCAGATTAATGATGTTACTCAAAGCTAAAACCACATCCAAGGCTTCTTCACTGCCATATATGGCTCGTAATCTAATTTTAAATTCATCACATGTATCCGCCTCTTGGAAAGAGACTCCTCTCAGGTACAAACCTGCACCTCCTTTAGCAAAGTCAATGAAACTTTTAGTTTCCTGTAATTGCAAGGATGGGTCAGTGATACATTTTGCTTTTAAATGAGCATCCACTGACAAGATCTAAGATTCGAAGCCTTGAGGCAAGAACCAGTTGACCCGGCCCTGAAAGGGAGCAATTGCAGACCTAGCGCTGACTAAGGTTACTACTGGGTTGTTGGGTGCGGGGTTACTGAGTGCAGAGGTGGCTATCATGACTTTTGGTTTTTTCCTATCACTACGGTTCCTAGCGATCCTATAGAAATATCTATATGAATACACTCGTCTACTGCATAAACGCATATGCAATATAAGATAAGAAAAATGTGTTACAGGTAATAACAGTGTCCCCCAAAA
>NC_087201.1:148254265-148269265 GCF_015104395.2 Macrobrachium nipponense
CTATTCACTAACTCCTCTAATATTCATATATGCAAACATTTATGAGAAGCGTTATAAAATCAGCATAATTTCCTAATAGCAGTCTGGTAAAGTTAAGAGTGAACCCTCTTTTATTTTGCCATTTATAATGGACTAAACAAGATAAACTCCTTGGAGTGAGGTATGGACCTATGGACCCTTTGTCTGTTACGAAAGTTTTCAGAAGGAAGAGGATCTGCCTCTCTTTTGTTCTGATCTCGCTGGCAGATTAATGTGAACGTTGATAACGAAAATAGGTATCGCTAACAACAACTGAGAAATTGTTTGGCTACAAGTTTTTTGTCTCAAGTTACATTGTGTAATTTTAACACATGTATGTGTGTGTTTGTGTGTAGGTATACACACACACACACACAAACACACACACACACACACACACACACACACACACACATATATATATATATATATATATATATATATATATATATATATAGAGAGAGAGAGAGAGAGAGAGAGAGAGAGAACTTAAGGTAATAGCATCTGTAAATAAAACTCGCTGCAAAGCGTTTGTTTGAATCAGAATGAACAACAAGTATTTTAAAGTCGTTAGGGAAACACGACTATAAAAAGAAGAGGAAAATAAAATTTCGAATCAAGAGTAGTTTTGCAGTTGCGAATTCAGAAAGGTTAAAAAAAACCAATAGTTTCTCTGCAAGAACTCTCCTACTTTCAAGTTACAAGGCACCAGGAGGATTTAAAGGCAAGTCACATTTTTAGACTTGCACACAGTAAAGGCAGAAAACGTGCTACAGAGAGAGTAAGTCACTGTGCTCCATCGGCAGTTAGGAGGTCATGAATAAAGGAACACGTGAGGAAATAAATTGTTTTAGGTAAAATAGACAGAATGAACGTCCACACCTGTGTATTTGTAATAGTATTCGTAACATGGATTCTGTTAATTTGTTATGGTGCTAAAGAAACAATTCTATCGATAATTTACATAGATAAAAATGTTGTGTGGGGCTAATAGTAATAATATTATTATTAACAATAAGGATGATACTTTATTTCAGCTCTTGGCCATATGCAATATATGTCTACATACAATGTGATAAAAATAAAGTCACTGTTTCTTTTTAAAGTAATATTGCTCGTTTATCACTTATAAAAACTTTGCTGGGAAATATCACGGACTAAAAGGGATACTTTTGTTTCGGTATTCCGTAAATGAATACCATGTTTACACCCTGAAACTTAAAATGTAATATATATCTATATATATATATATATATATATATATATATATATATATATATATATATATATATATATATATATATCTATCTATCTCTTTTTATCTATCTATCTATATATATATATATATATATATATATATATATATATATATATATTATATTATATAATATAGCTCACATTGATAAACGCCTACTTTTACATTAACGTTTTGTACTGTTGTTAAAAAACAAACTAAATCAATACATATTAAATACGTTGATGAAGTAAAGGAGGTTGTCGTAAATAATGATAACCAAAATTTTCATCAGTGAAAATTTGACTACCGATTTTTACTAGATTTGTAGGCAATCGCCCAATAAAGGATGCTATTTGTTTCATCTTAAAGTTAGGAGTCACTACTTGGTGAAATGCAAATATTAATAATTAACAATGACCCTCCTTGGAATCAAAATGGATGTAAGATATCTAGCAAGTGAAACGTACGTTTTAACGTAGTATTAAAGATTAAGGAACTTCTCTCGCTCTCTTTCTGTCCATTCTCCCTTCTATCGTGAAGTGCAATTTTCATTTCAAAGGCTTCTGCGCAGTCAAAATAAATAAGCAGGAACTTGGGGTAATACATAGTCGTAATTACGTTTTGGTACAATAAAACCGAAATAATGACTGATTTTAATGAAGCAAAAATAGCAATCTAAGATTATGAAGATGGACTACTTATTGTTTCTTATAAAGCTTAATAAATAGCCTATAGCATTTAATATAATGACCTTAAGCTAACTTTATTTGCCTATCATAAAACTGAAGTAAATGTTTATAACGTTATCATATCCAAACCAACGAAGACAAGTAGGAGATTCTTAAAAAGAATTTCCTATAGTGACGCTGTAAAAGGAGCTTTTTACGGCAGGAAAACCAGACAGAGGAATCGGCGGAGTTCTCGTCTGAAGTATGCAAATATTTGGGAAGGAAAAAGGCGCCTGCAATTATGGATGGCAGCAGTTAAACTGATTAGCGCCTTAGGAATAGTATTCATGAACGCATCAAAAAGAAGATTTTTTTCGATTCATTATGGTTTTCTCTGATAAATATTTTGAGATGATTACGAGTTGGGTTTTCTTTTTCCACTGATTCCGCAGACATATACATTCCTAAAAGGGCTCCTCTAGAATTACAGAGAAATGTGTACAAAAATGAATCAATGTAATGTCGGCAAATTCTCTTCTTTAACTAGAATTGAATTTTTTATTATTGGAAGGATGAAGCAAATGTACATACATATTGGTCTGAATAAAATCAAACAAGAAAAATTCTTACTTTTTTTAATGTCTCTCTTCGGATTATTATCTTTGTAAATTACAAAATGGTTTTTTGAGTTTCATAACAAATAAACCGGAAAAAAACACTAACACAAAAATCTTTGGGATTCTTGTTCCTAATACGCACAAATTCTTCTCCTCCTCCTTCCTTCCTTCCTTCCTGACCTCTTGAACTACCGATGGAGCAGCTGACTTCATCTCTCAAGCACATTTCTCGCTTTGCTGCGAATAAGCCCCGGAACGTGACTCGTCCTTCAATCTCCCCGATGCCGTGCAACATAAAAGGAGGAAATTGTTGCACGAGAAAGATTTTTAAAATTTTTCTGAATTCGCTGCAGCAAAACGTCCACGGAATCGAAGTTTTATTTCTTTTTTGTATTATTACGATAATCTTCTTTGTTATGAATTAAATATACTGCTGGCTTTCTTCGCTGTACATTCTAGAAGAATAAATTCTTTGCTTACTCTTTCTTTTGTTCTGTAAATGCCCACACACACCACACACACACACACACCTATACATACATACATATATAGTCTGTATATATCATATATATATATATATATATATATATATATATATTATATATATATATATATATATATAATATGAAATCAGAAAACATCGCATCGGGCTTCTCAATTATCAACAGGAACCACAGCAATATTCTTAATTAAATTAGATGAAAATATATCTGTATAAATATTTACAAGCTTATAATGAAGATTATTCTATATATATATTTATATATATATATATATATATATATATATATATATATATATAGAATAAATATATATATATATATATATATATAGATATATATATATATATTATAATTATACATATATATATATATATATATATATATGTATATGTTGTATATCATATATATGGATTGCACATATGAGAACATATTCTAACAATAACAACAGCAACCTTTTGAAGTATAGAATTAAGTTCTCTAATTGTTGCCTTTGAACTCGTATTCCACTGATGTAGAAATAAGTAGCATAGCCAATATCATTACATCTGTTAAACTACTAGGATTTAATTGTTGTATTTGTTATCTGGTTCTTTATTTTCACTACCTCTTTTCAAAATTACCCATAATGCTTAATTCGATTTTTTTTTTCGTGAATACCATAATCATAAAGCATGAAAAGAATAAAAATGCAACCATTTACCACAGCACCGAAAAGTGGAACTCAAAACATAGCAAAGAGTAATTCCAAAATAGAACAACAGCGTCATAATAATTATTCCCTTCCCCATTAATGCAACATGTCTTAGTATCTCTCGTAATGCTGAGCATTTACATACATTCTAGACCTGAATTATTTTGTGAGCGAAAGTAGTCTCGGAAGCACAATAAGTTTTGCTTAGACCTCCCGTCTCTCGTCACCGCAAACGTTAAGTATGCAAAATAGGCTCCCCCCACCCCCCCCCCCCCCACCCCCCCGCCCCACCTTATTTTTAGGAGGGTGGGGTGGTAAATGGTGGACGGGGCGATTGGGGAGTGGGGAGGAAGGGAGCCGAAACATTAAAATATGAGGAAACACAGTTATAATTAAAATTGGAAAAATGGGGGAAGAGGGAAGAATTATGTTTATTACTGTAACGGATAAAAAACTTTTATTGTACGAGAAATGAGGACGAAACTTGTCCGGTTATATGCGATTCACGACGTTACTTTATTTATTTATAAAGTCTTTAAAACACAGGCTGCTACACACGTTGCTGATTAGAGTTACATGGTTAGACATAAAGCTTTGCCTCATTTTCATTAGAGTTTTCCAAGACTAAAATCCCTCAGCTGGGAGAGGGGATTAATGTGTGTTCCATTGTTTTTTCTATAAACTTTGCTGTGAATTTGGAAACTAGTAATTAATCGCGGTTTTTGGTAGCCAGCAAAGGTGGATGAGAATAAGGGTCTAACGACTTGTTCCCACAATATTTGCTGAGAACCGAAAGGTTACCATTATCTATGAGGAGACGTTGTACCAGAGTAATAATAATAATAATAATAATAATAATAATAATAATAATAATAATAATAATAATAATGTGGCTTACGTGCTCGCCTACCAAACCGGTAGACCCGCGAGTTCGATTCCCCAGGTCTGGCCAATGTGAAATCAGAGAATTAGTTTTTTGGTATTTAGAAAGTTATTAGTGGCATAAGTCTTAAAATGGCGAAACAAACCCACAGTTATGCTTAGTGTATATAATTAAGATAAATCAGCTCAGGTTTCCGGAATCTGTTGTATTGAAGACGGGAATAGAACAGATTCCCGGGAGCTATCTGTGCTGATTTATCTTTAAATATATA
Organism: Macrobrachium nipponense; assembly: GCF_015104395.2. Lineage (NCBI taxonomy): Eukaryota > Metazoa > Arthropoda > Malacostraca > Decapoda > Palaemonidae > Macrobrachium > Macrobrachium nipponense. The sequence continues at coordinate 148,259,154 of NC_087201.1, forward strand.
TATATATATATATATATATATATATATATATATATATATATATATATATATATATATATACATATGTAGATTTATTATTATTATTATTATTATTATTATTATTATTATTATTAATTATTATTATTATTATTATTATTATTATTATTATTATTACGGCATTCAATATTAACTTATCTTTGAATATCTTATGGGGGGAAGTAATTTGAATTTTATACTGTTTTATTTTGAAAAGGGAATGATAAGTACAATAGCCACTATCTCACGAAAACAAAAAACAAAATAACAACGAATGTTATTTACTAATAAAAGCTCTCTAATGTATCTATCCATCATTTTTTGGAACCAATAATCTATTCACCTCGCAGATTGACCATTATTTCAGAGTTGATGAATAATGATGGTAAGTTTTTAATCAGAGCTAGAACTGTTATTTTTCGTAAACGCCTTGTAATAAGTACATATTTGTCCTGATTGTTAATTACAATCGAACGCTAATCCCCATGTGATCATTACTGGAATATAGTGCGCCCTAAACAAGGCCGGTTCAGGAAGGAAAATATGTTTATGGCCTCGAAACTTTCAATGATCATAAATTCACATCGTGAAGAGGAATATCAAGGGATTCTGGAAATAGACGCTACCGAATTTTTTGTATTATTTCTCCCACTTTTAATAATATCCATTACTGGTCATTACGCTTATTAGATATCTGTTTTTATTCTTTTCTCTTTCTAGTGAATCCACCTGAGGACTGGAAATTATAAGTGAAATAATTTTGACTCGTGCAATGCGTGATTCCTCACAAACATAATACTACTGCAACTAGGGGAGGTTCTTCTTTTCTCCTTAAATGATTTGTGCATCAATATGAAACAAATTTCCTAACATGACATAGGCGTCACTATAGATAAAAGAACCCTCAGAGACAGTTTGAAGAAACGTATGTAAAGATAAGATAGGAAATTTATGCTACTAACAATATGATAAATGGAACAATTTTATTATTCGGTTAACATTACAAGGCCCTACCTATTACTTCTCATGAATATTTTCTGTCACAAGGCGACTTGCCCACTTTCAATTATAGACTAATTACTTTTACTATACCTGATAGCATTTAATCTTCAAAGGAGCAAACTTGTATAGCCTGCATTAAAGCAGTTCGTGGTTAATATCAAGCCTTTAATAGTCACTTTCGAGATATGCCAAATTCTCTGTTAAAGTACAATTAGTTGAAGAGAATTTCTTCATCCTTTGTTATGCGATGTTTGCCGTCCTTTTTAAAAAGTAAGTCTGATGAAGGGATTGGTCAATCCACTTGGTTACTCAGTGTCTTCTCGACCTTCAACTATGCAATGCTTTCACCAGTATATTGGGCAAGTGAGATTGGTTTTTCAACTACCCCACAATACCTCTCATCTTCAATATTCTGACCATAAACTAGCAAAAAATTTGGTCGTTCTCTGCCTCATCTGCCAATTGGTTGCTTACCCTAAAAAGATAAAAACGTAACTTTCTTCTTGCGTCAGTCACGAGCTTATCTAAGTAACGGGTTCTAAGATCATAAATTACCTACTCAGAATGCCGTATGTTTTCCAAAATGCAGATGAAACCTCTCTAAAAAGACACATCTTTTAATGCAAGGCCTAAAAAGTAGTGCCTAAAGCCGAAGAAAATCTCTATGCACTATTTTTTCGGCTGTCATCCCTCTTATTTCTGCATTAAGAGAGTATCTTTTCAGGGGTGCCATCTGCAATACGGGAAATATATGGAGCTCTGAGAAGGCCTTTTAATAACGCCTGCAAACGTCTTGCTAGAAAACCCTCATGATTTATGTAAGAAGGAAGTTATGTTTTTATCTCTTTAGTCTAAGCGATCGATTGGCCGACAGGCCTCATAATATTTTCCTGTTTTCCGATGAGAATATTGGAGATGAAGGGTATTGTGGGGAGAGTGAAAAAAAAAAAAAACTCTTAAGTACTCAATATGCTGGTAACAACTTCGTCCAGCTGAAAGGTCAGAGGATACCGAGTAACCGGACGGGAACCTCCTTTCATTAGACTTACTTCTCAAAGAGGACGGCAAACATCGTATCACAAAGTAATGAAGTAAGGCTCTTCGCCGTAATACCTGTATTATGTATGCCCCGCCAACGCAGGGATATTGGACCCTGTCTGGGTTTGTCCAAAGAATTTTTGCTCATTTCGAAAGGATGAAGAATTTTCGGTTAACTTACACGTGCAGTTCCTTAAAATGGAACGTAAAATATAGAAGAGACAATTACAGGCTTTAGAAGGACAACGAGGTGCTTTGATTAAGGGCATGCAAATTTACTGATTTTAAAATGAAAGAAAATGCTATTGTCAACTCGTCGAAAGCAATTGGTGTCATGTATCCAAAGCAATATCCGTGACGGATATATTGTAAAAAAGTAATTTGCAGATGTGAAATGTACCGGAGAAGAATTTATTAAAGGCTCCAAAAGCTTCCTTCTGTATTTTTACCCTTGACTCCAGATCATAATTTGAATCACAATTCCTCATCAACTACTGAAGCTGTTGCAAAGAGTTTCTTGATTTTATTCGTTTTAGAAGGATAAACCAAAACTTTTGACCAATATCAGTTATCAACAGCAGAATTGATAAAGGTTCACTATATGAAAAATTTGTACAAAGAGAAATTCATACAAAAAGAATTGCTATTGAATTTTTAAGCAGGATAAAGTGTGTGTTTTGTCGAACGGCAAACTCAAACATGGTCTACACCAGCTTCTCGTCTTACTAATTAGGATTCTTTCTTGGTGTTAGGAGTATCGAGAATTACGGGTCCGAGGAGTAATTTCCTAATTGCGGAGAGATACGAACTGACCATATCGATTCTTGCTAATACGAAGTCAGGCCAGCATTAGTAATTGATCACAGACCGATTACTAAAGGCGTAAGCTATACTTTCGTAGGTTCCTATTCGTCAGTGTGCATGGTGATATGAGTGAAAAATCAGTTTTGCTAATAAATAAAAAAAAAAACATTTGAAGGCACATATGAATAAAATCTTGGTGTTTGAAATTCTAAGAATCAACAAGTTAACTAAGGACAAAGATTAAACATCAGTCCCTACACAAAGAGAAATAAAAAGAGAAAAAATATTCAAATAGTCTAACCTCCTCTCTCTCTCTCTCTCTCTCTCTCTCTCTCTCTCTCTCTCTCTCTCTCTCTCTTTCATGAAAAAATCATTCAGCCAACCTTTGCTGGGCAACACTGCTCCGTGATTTTAAAGCCCGCGACGTGAGAACAACCAATTTTGTACTATAAATTGTGGTAAACCGAGTTTTATTTAAGTAATGTATTTATATACTCAATTTTATATGTTTATCAAAAGTTTTATCATATTCACTATATGACGATAGTTCTATGGCTATTTTCTTCATATTTTCAAAAGATCGACAGAGAGAGAGAGAGAGAGAGAGAGAGAGAGAGAGAGTTATTCAAACTATTCTCCACGGAAATATTTGAGAATAAAACCAGGTTCCCTCCGCCTCCAGTGCCTCCATGGGAAAGCATCACCTTCATTCGGTCCCAGTCATCGAGCAACTCGTGAAGGGAAATCAACCCAACTTAAAGCCGCTGATAAAGTTCGATGCGGAGGAATGTCGAGGTTCTTGGTTCGTCTAGTTTTGGGACTAGCGGTTCTGCCAGCCAAGCCTCCCCAAACTTTTAACCCTCCCTCTTTTAACACCCCATTATAACCCTCCCTCTTGTAACGCCAGCTTTTAACCCTGCCTCTCGTAACCTCCCTTTTAAGCTCCCTTTTAACCCTTCCTCTTTTCCCCTCCCTCTTTTAACCCCCTTTTTAACCCTCCATCATTTAACCTCCCTTTTAACCCTCCCTCTTTTGACGCTCCTTTTTTTAACCCTGCCACTTTTAACCCCCCTTTTAACCCTCCCACTTTTACCCGCCCTTTTAACCCTCCCTCTTTTAACCTCCCTATTAACCATACCTCTTTTAAACCCCCTTTTAACACTCCCTCTAGTAACACCCCCTCCCCACGTCTGTTATTCCACTTAAACTGGATAATAATTATTGCAATTCAGTTGCTAATTCCGTTTTTTCTTATGAACTTTCGGACTCGATGCTGTCGGATATTACTCTTCATGATAGAGTCATGTCAGCATATTTATTTATTCGTTATGAGAATTATTAGGTATGAGTTTTGATTAATGTAATCGTGATATCATATAAATGGTATATTTCATTTATTCCCAAAACTTATTTACGTAATACCTAGAAGTGATCTGGGCCAAATGTATGCATGTATTAAATAGCACACATGTCTTTAAAAAATATATTCCTTTACTTCTTTTATATTTTTCTCCTAATCAACATATATATATATATATATATATATATATATATATATATATATATACTATAATATATATATATATATATATATATATATATATATATATATATATTATAATATATATATATGATATGTATGTAGTATAGGCTGAATCACGAAAGTTAGGAACGCGAGATAGATCACATTAGGAACGCGATATAAATATAAATAAAAGATATATGCCACGAAGGAAAAAATAAACGAATGAGTAAACTGCGAGACTTTCGACGTTTCCACGTCCTTTACTGAGCAGAAACTGACTACATGGGACAAAACACAAAACAAGAAGATTCGTATAACTGACAGATGGGGATTATAAAGAGATTAGTACCTATAATCCGACACACCTGGAAGAGAGTAACCTTCCCAAACAAGCATAAACAATGGGTCGATTAAAAGGTTAAGAAAAACATCTCAGATACAAGGACAAGACAATTAAAGAATTATAGGTGACATCTGTTCAGAACTTTGGTAAACAAAACCTGTTCACAATACATATTCACAATACAGGGGTTTTGTTTACCAAAGTTCTGAACAGATGTCACCTATAATTCTTTAATTGTCTTTGTCCTTGTATCTGAGATGTTTATCTTAAACTTTTAATCGCACCCATTGTTTATGCTTGTTGGGAAGGTTACTCTCCTTCCAGGTGTGTCGGATTCTAGGTACTAATCCCTTTATAATCCCCATCTATCAGTTTATACGAATCTTTTTGTTTTGTTGTGTTTTGTCCCATGTATGTCAGTTCTGCCTCAGTAAAGGACGTGGGAAACGTCGAAAGGTCTTGCAGTTACACATCCGGTTATTTTTCCTTCGTGGCATATATCTTTATATATATATATATATATTATTATTATATATATATGTATATATATATATATATATATATATATATATATATATATATATATATGTATATATATATATCCTATACACAAACACTTATTTATGTAATATCTGCAAGTGGTCTGGGGTCAAATGTATGCATGTATTAAAGAGCACTCTTGTCTTTAGAAAATATATCCTTTGCTTCTTTACATTTCTCCTAATCACTATATATATATATATATATATATATATATATATATATATATATATGTATGTATGTATACACAAACACACACATACACACACAAACACACACACACACACACACACACACACATATATATATATATATATATATATATATATATATATGTGTGTGTGTGTGTGTGTGTGTGTGTGTGTGTGTGTGTGTGTGTGTGTGTGTAGTGTGTGTATATTCATGTTCATAATACAAATCGTAAAAAAAATCATTAACAAGGCTTATCATCATCATTATCACAATTCCAAAGTCAGTCCATTACAGAAAGAAATTCCTAGCAACTTGCAATTCCTCTCTGAACACCAAAGAAGAGGTACAAGTGCACAAAAATCCCAAAAATTCTTCGTTTTCGTAAGCAAAGTGAAGATAAACCATCACATGGACTCACAAGAAGGTATCAAATATATGCTTTACTATTAGAATTTGAAAAATGTGCCAACCGAAAGAGAGGATCCTTCCTACGTTCTAATATTCGCTTTAGATTCTCAGAAGCATGTAAACGTCCCCAATGCATTATTGTTCTACAAATATAATAGCATCTCTGACACATTACTGGGATATCTCAAATACTACCCAGCATCTCAATAATCTCTCATGAAGCGGAAAATTAAAAGCATATTTATAATAGCTGTTAAATAAAACACAGTGTCTTGGATAGATACTTTTGACGAATTTAGCATCTGAGTAATTGATCAGAAAGGGGAAAGAGAATGGAATTGTTGGCAATTAAGGAAAAGCCATAAAGCAGTCAAAAAAGGAATCGTAAATTAGGGCAAATGAAAAACACCGAAGGTGAAAGAAGATTTAATGATTAATTACAGGGAGATAAAGGATTCTCTTAATTGCATTTTAAGACATCTCATTCGAGAGGGTTTCACCATCATTACCTACTTCATTTAGTGACCTTGCTTTCATTCGCCTCAATAATTGCGATATGAAGGTTTTTATTCATACTAGATCACTACCGTTTGAAATTATAGAATTGCCAACAGAAGCAAAATAATTTAATACAGAAGGCTCTTGAAAAGAGGGAGAGGGGATTTATTTTTCTTTATATCCAAAATATATATATGACAGTTTAACCGACTGTTAAAATCATAAAAAAGTTGTCGTTGGACTTAATCACATGCTGTTTCTTCAAGGGATCACATCATGACACTCATTGCAAGGATGAAGTTAGATATCTGAATGTTGAGGACTAATTTACAACAAAAAAGAAAGGTTAGAATTATATCATGATTGTAATCCAGAATTATTTGCTGAACTTACCGACTGATGTGTTCAATCTCAAATCCTACAAAGATGAAAATGATCAACTAGTGAGTACAATCTATGTCCTCACAAAGATGAAGATATGTTTTTAAATCGTTTACTCTCTGAAAATTTAATTGAAATACACACATGCACACATTCACAAGTACAGCCAAAGCAAATATCTGAAGGTGCACCAAACCTTTCCAGATCACCTTATTTAGTTCAAACTTTAAAGCTGTAACAATAAAAAATCGTCTCATTCTCTCAAGCCTTCAAAACCTCAAACTCAAAACAAAATTGGATTATTCTATTCACAAATAAAATTTCTTCTTCACTGAGACACGCGATAAAGATCCTCTTCCAGGGCAATCCCACCTTAAACCCATCAAAACATCCGCTGCCTAATCTGAAATCAATCCGAGTGGATATCTTTATCTCGAGACACACCGCCCATTCCATGTATTTGCTAACTGCCAATGAAGAGCCTATAATTCCCTTCACCTCGGAGGCAGGGACATGGACTGCAAACACTTTGGCACTGAAATAAGGTTATCGCTTGATACATCCTCCCGTTTCCTGTCACTGATACGGCAGTATTACAGGGTCGGAAATAAATCTCGTCTGCTCCATCACTAAACATCGCGGAGCAGATGGACAAAAAAAGTCGCTTTGATATTTCGACGTTATTAATTTGGTTCATAAAAGGCCCTGGGTGGTGCTTTTCGGAATCTCGTTTTTATATTTAAGCATTTGCATCTTTTGGATCATGGTTATCTATTTACTCGTCACAATTAGTTTAATTTGAAATGGATGTTATGCTATTCTGTTGTTAAGGGTTCTGTGATACTATGAAAGTACTCCTTTCATTAGAATTCTTCAGCCTTTTCCCATTGTTGACAGGAACAAGTAAACATTATCACCGAAAAGATCTTCCGTATAATTCCTGCTTGAGTGGAATGACTTGGGATATTTAAACTAAGCCGAATAACTTTCCTGCTTCTTATTAGAAAATGAGATTAAATGGGTTCAGATGATAAGGGTTAGAGAGAAGCTTTGACAGATTCATCCTAATTTTGTTTTATGAATTTTGAATAAGTAAAAAGTAAATAATGTGGAGTTTAAATATCACCTAATTGTAATCCTAAGTAAATGTCGTATTAGTCATCACCAACAACTGGAGTTTTTTATCCAATGCTTAACGTAGCCAGTTGCCATTTTTTAACATTTTAACCTTTTCATTGGCACTCTTTTCACGTGAATTTTATTCTGGAATCATTTTACTGTGATTGTTTAACTTATGTCCAAAACAACAGGGCTCCGGCGAACTGTGATGTAATGAACGCATTGCTGATGGAGAATGGTGACTAGAAGTTGCAGAGAGCGCAAAAATAGTTTTCTACTAATATTACATATATAAATTTGCCTCAACGTTACAATGACGTTCCATAATAAATAGAGGTGGGATGGGAGACGCAAGAAATAGAAAAAATATAATAGATAGATAAGTTGATTGATAGATAATATTCTATATTTTTATAAGAGTACTAAAACTATAAATACTCTTCATGAATGTGAATGCATTTTGCAGTTTATGAAGGCACCACATGATTAAGTGGCCTTATTACAGTATAAAGCTGAAACTTTGCATCGGTGAAATACAAGCCTTTTAGACAGATCTCCGAAAGTTTGCCAAAATATCAAGAATGCCATTAAGAACATGAGAGGAGAATGCTAATAGCTTTTTCCCGAACTTGTAAATATTCAGATTATCTTGTAATTAAAAGACCAGCTCTTTGATGCGACAGAATGCGACGTGCGCTGGTATGTCAGACGTTTTTCCTTGTTTCGTTAAATACTTTTCTAATGTAACTATTTTTCTGTTATGTTTTTGTGACCTGCGTTGCCTGTGAAGCTTTTCGAAGCTTTGGTCTTTCGTTTCAGTAGATTTGGGAAAAGGATGGCTATTTTCCCTCATGTACTTTGCACATGAGGGAATTAATTCTAACCACGCCACCCAGATATACAGGACATTATTATAATTTATTATATCATTGAATTAATACTAGTAATAGAAATAGTAGCAGTATTACTGGATTTCTGTGAGTTTGGCAAGCATACAGGAGAACGTATATTTACGTATGCATACAATTGCTCAGACAGGTTATAACGGAACAGCAGTTTGCATCTGATTTCAGTGCCAGCATTACTTCATATAAGAACATCAAATGAAGATTCAACTTCCTATCAACGTATACTCAGCAAAGATTTTCATTTCGTAATGTTTTGGCTTTTCTCTGGTCCATTTGAAAATACTCGAGTAAGTAGCAAAATTTCGACACAACTAAAAAGTGTTATTTTTAACACAAAGATCCAACAGAAATTGTATTCTTTGTGGCAATTATTTTTCGCGCAAAATCCCGGGCAAGTATGACGGACATGTGTCAGGTTTCGTTATATCATAAATGGTTTGCGTGGTTCTCATGTCTCTCTCTCTCTCTCTCTCTCTCTCTCTCTCTCTCTCTCTCTCTCTCTCTCTTAATTCCTAATCCTTTCAGACAAACCAAGGAACAAGAGAGACAGAGAAGGACAGATTATCTTGATAAGCGATTGATATATTCATGGAAAACGATACATCAATCTTTTGACGCAATCAAGAGATGCCGGCGAGAGGAAGAAGTTGTCCCTTACCTTTAAAGTAATGACAGGTGAAGGAAACCAATCATGGTCGGACACCTACTCCAATTTCCCGGTGGCTTCTCGTGTTTGGATCCCCAAATTCTATTTTCGTATTGATATTTTACGCTCATAGTAGGGACATTGGGGAGGGAATCCGGTTGATTGGTTGTTTCTGAATGAAAACGCGGTTACCTTCAGAGAGAGAGAGAGAGAGAGAGAGAGAGAGAGCGAGAGAGACGAGAGAGAGGAGAGGAGAGAGAGGGAAGAGAGAGAGTCTGCTGCTCATATGCACAGGTAAGAGAAACATAGAAATGAAACAAAGTGCACATCTGGTGTGACTGATTATTTGTGGACCTCTGGCCATTGGTAGCGCCTATATTTGTTCATTAATTGTCAATATTAGAAGTGAAAGAATATAAAGGTACTTGTTTGTTAGATATCATGTTATACTGCTTATAGATATAATAATGCGGGAGTGAAATTGCATAATTGAAAATAAGAAGTATGAAGAGTGAAAATGGTTTGATCACCCTGAAAGATATGAACGACCCCAAGGGCTAATTTGGCTCTGCTTCACAGGGTAGAAATTACAGTAATTTCAAGAGGAAATATCTTTGATGCTGGTGTATAATCTGGATCACCTCGGCCACCTAAGTCGAGAAGATGCTCTGCAATGGAGCATTTAAAAAAATC
>NC_087201.1:148274265-148286765 GCF_015104395.2 Macrobrachium nipponense
TTAAGTACCAGCCTCTTTCGTGTTATTTCAACACACTTTCAGGGTACAATGCTAAAAAATACTGAGAATATGTAAATATTTTGAAACTTTTTAGCATTGTACTGTGAAAAAATGTTGAGACAACACGAAAGAGACTGATACTTTCTTTTATTCTTCCTGTCGCCTTAGCCGAACGTATTGTCACACGCTATTTAGTGACATAAGATCAAGCTATTTGTGTAACTTATGTTAAAATATGTGGACTGGTTAGTTTGCGACAGTTCAGACGTTTCAGTAGAGGCAGTTCCATTGGTAAGGGAGACAAAATGACCAGGCAGGAGCAATCTTGCCCCGCCCGTGATATGGTATATAGAATTGGTTGGGACAGAGAGCGTCTAACAACATTCCAAGGATTAGGGTTGATTTAGAAGACAAAGGGTGCGGCGTTGGAAGGTTTGCACAGAGCCATCTCTGGATGGAATCTCCAATCCAGAATTGGGGAAAAGAAAGCAAAATGAACATGTAAAATTAAAATTAACACTAAACAGGTTTAAACACACACGTGCGAACACATGCATACATACATACATACACACACACACAGCACACACACATACACACATACACACACACACATAAATATATATACATATATATATATATATATATATATATATATATATATATATATATATATATATATATATATATATATATATGAGAGAGAGAGAGAGAGAGAGAGAGAGAGAGAGAGAGAGAGAGAGAGAGAGGAGAGAGAGAGAGAGAGATCAAATCTACACTAAATTCAAGAGGAAAATCTCCCTGAAATATTGATATATTTCGACAACATCCGTTGAGGTTGATCCATCTGAACACATCCTAAAACTGAAAAAAATATGGATATATATATATTAACTCCGGGTTAGAACCATGAATTGCAAATCCAATTTATGTAAATACTTCAAAATTTCCAATCCACGGTCGCTCTCTCTCTCTCTCTCTCTCTCTCTCTCTCTCTCTCTCTCTCTCTCTCTCTCTTATGCTAAGGTCACACATTCACGTTTCATCGCACGCACGCCCACGCATGAGCGGAAACTGCTTGTTGGCAACAGCTTACGTCAGTAAACCGTAAATGTAACGTAAAACATACGTAAAATCGAAGACTTACGGTGACAGGTCGTCCGGGCTCTAAACTCCGCCCACTAGGGCGCCGCTGTAGCCCGCTCCAGTTTTGAAATGTTCAAAACGAAGTCGTGGGTGGTCACAGGCACATATTTTTTTATTGTGGATCGAAAGAAACCCATGAAAGGTGAATACAATGTAAGGATGTTGATATTAAAGTATGCAAAGCAAAAATAAGAATAGAAACGAAAAAAGTAAGTCATCAGAAAGTGAGGAAAGATGGGGCACTTAGTAAAATAAGGAGCGTCAAAGTTACGCATAGCAGACCGGAGAGGATAGAAAACAATAGTGGTGTTTACTGAAAGGAAGGAAAAAAGTACATCAAGCGATGTTTTAACAACAAATATAAATGATCGAACGATATGTCTAAGAATCCGTTTTCCCTCAGTACTGTTTTATGACCGAAAACATCAGAACATAAACACCTACAGTTTACCAAGAATCCGTTTTCCCTCATTGCATTTTTATGATCAATAACATCGGAGCAGAAATACTGCAGTTGATAACACTAATATCAATATTATATTCGTCATAATCTCAGTTTGTGCTGAATGAATTGAACGAACCCTCGAACCCGTCAGATTCATTTTCCCGTTCTTTTTGATCGACCATTACTTTTGTAATTACCATTAGACCATGTGAATCCGACAATGCTCTCATCGAGTCAAAAGGAAGTTAATTACTCTATGCTAATCATGAAACAAAAGTTCTTACTTGAATTTTCGAATTTTTATCCACGTCAATGGGGATATATTCAAAACCAGCTCTTTTCAAATTGGGTTATCAGAGGGATGGGGGAAAAAAATAAACTAAATACCGATTAAGATGGAGATGAAAGGTAATTAGACGAGGAATTTTAAAATTTTCGAGAACTGAAATCATTAACTTAAATGAAGAGATTTTCTGAGAAGCAAAATGTTCAGAGTATAATTACATGTGCTGAAAAGACGCATTAGACATTATGGAGAGCTGAGCTATGCATGCACACAAAGAAGCTTTTATGTAATAAAAGCATATTTCATAGTCTGCAAAGATCACGGAAAAATCATGATAATACTTAGTGCTTAGGAACTTATATTCAAAATTGAAAAGCTACTTAGTGTATAGATGAATCACATTATTATTATTATTATTATTATTATTATTATTATTATTATTATTATTATTATCATTATTATTATTATTATTATTATTATATAATTATTATATATTTATTATTATATTATTGTTATTATCATTATTATTATTTTAATTATCATATTATTATTATTATTATATTATTATTATTATTATTATTATTATTATTATTCAGACGATAAACTCCTATTCATATAGAACAAACTCATAGGGGCCATTTTTCTTGAAATTTAAGCTCCCAAAGAATACGGTGTTCATTTGAAGGAAGTGAAATAAAATACAAAGATACCACATTTCCCTCTGTTATTATCCCTATTAAGGAATTCTCAGTAAAGAAATAAAAAAACATTTTTTTTTTTAACTTTACCTCTGGGACTCGTTTGTACTACTGGTTATCACACTTAATCAACTGAAATGTTGCTATATGTCACTCCCCTGTGCAGAAGTATCTTTTTGCGGTGTAAATCGGCCTCTGGGAAGTGTGATGTGCGCTCTTTCTCAAAAATTTTTGAGAAAATCTTGGACAATTTGAGTGGTATGTTTCTCTATCAATTTAATTAATTAGTTAATGGGCTCAATTTATTGATTTTAATTATCTAACAAGTTTTTCGTAATTGATAATAATAATAGTAACAATAATAATAATAATAATAATAATGATAATAATAATAATAATAATAATAATAATAATAATAATAATAATAATAATAATAAAATGCTGGAAGAAGACATTCATTAATACAGGTTTTATTGAAGATAATGGCTATTTCAACCGCGTTTATTTTGTGTAAAAGTTACTCTATTCTTCTCACTAATGAGAATAATAGAGAAACTTCAATAATAATAATAATAATAATAATAATAATAATAATAATAATAATAATAATAATAATAATAATAATAATAATAATAATAATATAAAGACAGTCACTAAGAAAATATCAACTATATTTCATTTCCATCCCACTCCACGTCAATTTACAATTGATCATTCAACCTTCATATTTATTCGTAGTGGCCTTGCGCTTAAATGCAATCGTTATTGCGAATGATTTATTGCAATGTTTTGGAGCTTCTAATAAGTATCTTCAGTTTCATCACAAAAAATATATAATTATTTTCAGCTGGCAAAAATAATACTGCGGTTATTAGGAAAATAACTTTTATAAAGCCGCTTTTCAAGAACTTTATAAATGAATAAATCAGAAAACAGGAGACCACTGCTAATATTGATAATGCTAATAATGTTGATAGAAATAGCTTCTAAAGTATTAGCGTACAAATGAGGATAACGAGAACTTGGCAACTAACCACATAATGCACAGCATATTCCCAAGCCAATCATTTATCTATAAAAAAAAGTATCCGCGGGGAAAGAAACTACTATTTTTTGAGAAGATAATAACATAAACGAGTGAAGTTACCTTAGAAATGTATTTTTATCTAACAAATGATAATATTCTAGTGATAAAGAGAACTTCGTTTCTAGGGCCAACTAATGTTAATTTGATTTTATATGAATAAATTACCGTTACAACTACACTTAGACAGAGTATATATTGAGGCGCGCATTTCATTGTAACATATATCTTTATAATAATATATATATATATATATATATATATATTATATATATATATATATATATATATAACATATATCTTTATATATATATATATATATATATATATATATATATATATATATATATATGTGTATATATACTATACTATTTACATACATGAATTACAGTTTCAAGTATCACTATCACTTAGCACAAAGGATAAAATGACCTTTGCTTTGTGAATATATCTTTATCAAAAAATATATATATCTCTCTCTCTCTCTCTCTCTCTCTCTCTCTCTCTCTGTATATATATATATATATATATTATATATATATATCTTTATATATATATATACATATATCTATATTATGTGTGTGTGTGTGTGTTTGTGTAAACATATATATATATATATATATATATATATATATATATATATATATATATATAATATATATATACTATACTGTATTTACATACATGAATTACAGTTTCAAGTATCACTTAGACAAAGGATAAAATGACCTGTGCTTTGTAATATATATTATTAAAAAATACATCTCTCTCTCTCTCTCTCTCTCTCTCTCTCTCTCTCTCTCTCTGTATATATATATATATATATATATATATATATATATATATATATATATATACATATATATATATATATATATATATATATATATATATATATATATATATATATAATTATTGTAATCCATGATTACTTTAAATATTTTGTTCGTGGTTTATGTCATTTGTTTTAATTTAGTCACGAAAAGTTTTCTTGGAACATTCTTTTATCCCCGGCCAAGGTTTTGTTTGTGTTCATCTGTATTGTGTTTATTCACCAAATATTTTTCTGCCTTTCATGTTTAGTGGAGCGGACTACCCGTCTTCAGTGCGTCGCTTGTTGAACTGCCCCATTACGTGGTTATGCTTTCGTTCTCTCGCCCTTCACATGGGCCTAGACAATAATCGTAAAATCTAAATATAGTGCCAATCAGAACGTTGTGTACACGATAACAAAGTAATACAGTTTCAGGTAAAAATAAACTAATATTCTAGGAAGGCGAGAGGTCCCGGTACTGCGCGCCATAAACAGGAAAAGTTAATTCTAGTCTCGATCGAAGCAAAATGAGTTGACAACAAAAGCCGCGGGGAATTCGAACTATGAGAAAGAAGCAGAACTTTTACGGAGGAAGGAACAATGGCCTTTAAAAATATATTCCAGTCACATATGTGATGCTTAACAAAATAAGAGGGATTAGGTTCCTTATAGAAATACTCCGTCCAATCGATGGAATCCGATCACATTTTCTTTGAAATGGTCTTTTCCTTCTCTCTGCAATTTATAACTAGGGAACTAACTTTCGATTTTTTTCGCTCTTTAAGGTGATATTCTTTTCACTGGAGAGAGAGAGAGAGAGAGAGAGAGAGAGAGAGAGAGAAGGTGTGTGGGGGGGGGGGGGGGGTGGGGGGGTTGGGGTTAGGGGGGGGGCGTTCGTGTATATCAGTAAACATGATGACTCTGAGACGTGCTATTCGCTATGTTTGTGTTGAATATTCACGTCAAAATATGTAAGATTTGTAATTATATTACCCTGTTGTGTGTGTAGTGTAGTATAGCGTTGTATGGTGTGATGTCTAAAGAGCAGGATTTAAACTTAGCTATAAAAACAGGACTCAGATCAAAATACAAAATGAAGAGGAACTGTTGTATTCTCATTCTGTGTAGATGCCAGATTGCAAATTATTCCGTAATAATTATTAGTATATGCGCGCGCATTGGCGTATGTGCGCGTAATCCTAACCCGATAGCTATATCTCTTGAGTTGAAAATCTCCATAATTAAGTAACCCTGAATCCTGATGTAAATTTAAACCGAACTGAAATGTTGCTGTAACTTACATCAGCATATTTACAGAATATCTAAGTTTTGTAATTCTCTCTCTCTCTCTCTCTCTCTCTCTCTCTCTCTCTCTCTTCAGGTAATCTTCACTGAATTGGAAAATATACTTTGCTCTATAGTTTTCCCTCCGTGAAGTTGTCCTGAGATTCTGTAAACAGGCGAACATTCCATTTTCCGCCTCAACGAACTCCCTTTCGTGAGGGTCTCCCGCAACCACATATTTTCACTCAAGCCTGAATGGTTGTGGGCCATTTGACAAAGTAACACTGTATTATTTCCTCTTAATTTCCATACTTTATTTCTATTTTTTCTGTAACATGAGACTTTCTCCTCTTTTGAAATAGATGCAGGAAATTGTAGAGGAATAAAGAATATTAATTTTCTAGATGTGACTATTTTAATGAGTTTACAGTGCTCTATAACGAAAGGATTTTTTCCTTGGCTGATAAATATAAGTTGTCTACTTTTTTAAACCATATGGGGATGAAATATTAGGGTTTGCTGGTCTTACTTTTAATTAGAGCAGTGAATTGTTTATGTTCTCGGCACTGATTGTAAGACGACGAAGGGAATATTAGCGGCAGATTTAGAAAAGACATGAAAATACAGGTAAACTAAAGAACTGGTATAACTGATATTTATACTACGGATCAAATGATAACATACAGTAAATGGAGAGAGTAAGGATCTATGAGGTAAATAAAGAGAAGGAAAATTGCAGGCAAGTGGTGTGTGTTCTGTCAGGAACAAGGAAGACGACAGAATATCTTAATAAACATCCTTGATTTTATTTTATTTTTATTGCCATATCTAAACTTATCTCCTTTTAATTGACTATGTTTCTCTAATTATCATAATACATTAATGAGTAACTTCACTTTTTCTAATTATGATCTTACTCTAATACATGATTTTGCCGTAAGTTGGATCTGAATCAATGAAATGATTGTGAATATTTGCTCATATTAACCTTGAAAACAATAAGCATGAGACAGAACTCAAGAATTAACTGGAAAAGGCGTAGTATACGAGGGAGAAAATTTCACACGGAAAATACTGCAGGAAATGAAAAGGAGAAAACAAGAGACATAAATTTAAAGTTACAATATAAAGGGAACTACAAGAGATAAGAATAGAGCAACAGCTTTACTGGCAAGGAAAGGAAATGAACTAAATCTGTCTACAGAAGGAAAAGATACCAAAAGTAGGTTAACCTAATAATTTGTTTTTCATATTCTTTTTATTTACCTGGAGAATATTAAATTATTAGATGGTTATATGAGTTCAAATGAAGGAAGAGTATACTATCTAATATTAATATATATAATCTAATGATATAATATATAATAATAATATATATATATATATATATATATTAGATATATATATATATATACATATATATATATATGTATATATATAATATATATTGTACGTTTAAGGAAGTGCTTATGTGAAAGACTGTCAAAAGGAGTGAGCAAAGACATATCTATACCTTTTCTAACAGCAGCGGAAGAATAAAAAGAGGAGATTCTCCGCCAACTATGGTATCTGTGCGATTTTTTTCTACAGTTATAAGAAAAGGCCTCTTTCTCCACAGTGACGCATCAATTCCTGGAAAATGAGGATATGCAAAGTAACGTAAAGTTGCTTATGTCGTAAAAAACGTTTAGTCTTGGAAGTCCAACCTACTCATGACAAAGCGATGCTATGATAAGAGCGTATGTTAGTGTGTGTATATACTATATATATATATATATATATATATATATATATATATATATATATATATATATATATATATATATCTGTGTGTGTGTATTTGTATTTATTGCAAATGTTCATGCACCTGTAAAAAAAATGTTCAGCATTTGGTAGTGCATCATTCAAGAACAAATATACAAACGAGATTACAAACAAGAAATATGCATTACACCTCCCTAAGCACCAATGTAAAAAAAAATAGCAAAACAAGAATTTTGCCTAAAAAACAAGTTTGTTGTGTTAAATAACGGTTCCTCGTTTGATACTGTGAGGAAACAAAAAAAACAAAATAAAAGTAGTTTTTTTTCTTTTACAGCAAATAAATCCTGCCTGACAGTCTGCCTTAGGGTTGCCTGCACAATTTACGCTTTGCTTCCCCGGTAAAAATGTCAGTTACAGAACCTCGGGCCAAGGAAGGAACTAAAGGATTGTCACCGGAGATATTCTGACTCACTGGAAGCAAAACCCGTTCTTTATATTTTAAACAGTTACCCTCATTCTCTATCCGCTAATTTTTCTCGTTGTTTTCATATGGATTTCCTGATATAATAATTATCTAAGGTGACTCTCACATATTTCGTGATTTAATCACGCTTTCTGTTGTTTGGCTAGTTATACATCAACAACAAAAAATCAATAAAACTAAATAAATATGTTAATTAATAATGACAATTACAATACAAGTTATATAAAATCACTAGTAAGAAATCATGATTCCACGGATTCTTATAACGATAATGAATGGTTCCATATTGAAAAAAATAAAGATGTAACACCAGTAGAAAATAGTTTATAGAAGTTGAAGAATCTTTGTAAACAGTGAGAAGTAGACCTCCTATGAAACCGTGAAAAAATAAGAATAAAAGATCCTTACTGAAAATACACAACCTGCTATTGAATAAAGATAACGCACTGCCCCCCCCCCCACCCCCCAACCCGAAAAAAAAAAACGCCGCCCTCCCTGTCTTAGAAATCATATACATGTGCCAATGAAGCGTATGAATCTGGTCTTACCGGCTGTCTCGGGGTCTCCTGTAAATTAGCACCCGACTTCTCCGGGTGAAATACCTTCTGCAGAGTCTGTACTTCATCAAGGACACTTTCAATGGAGTCCCTCGAGCGTAGAAGTGATTAAGACATCTTTCAAAAAATGTTCTTACCGATGTCTGTAATATAGTCGCGAAAGTGTAATTTACTTCACGAAAGAGAGAGAGAGAGAGAGAGAGAGAGAGAGAGAGAGAGAGAGAGAGAGAGAGAGAGAGAGAGAGAGATATTTAAATGAGTAAATGAGGTTGTGTGGTAAATCAGTCATGCATTTTCTTTTTACGAATGTTAGAAAGTCATTCTTATATCCATGAAAGAAGTTGATATTCGGAAGGAAATAGTTTTGACTCGCCAAAGTAAAATGGAGTATTTATTGTATGTATATGTAACTTTTCTCTACCCCTTTTGTACAAAGAAGCTACCGTCTTTTTATATTTTATTGTATTTTTGTGACAATGAAGATAGCTTTCATACGTTCGCTTCATATATTCGTTATAATTCACCTTTTAGGTGGTTTAAAGCCTATGGTCGTCACAAATGTTTTCCAGCGATATCTTCATTAATGGCGGATCATTATCTTCTATGGCCATTGCATTTATTACGGGACTAAGAGCTTAGGTGGGAGCCAAACCCAGTTCTTTATCATTTGAAAAAGCCGTTTTTAAGACAGGTTCTGAGTTGGGGCGTTAAACGATTCCTGATCTTAAAGTTTCTTTTCGATCATTGACCAGAAACACTTCTGGACCCCATTTAGCATTTTTCTTTTATACCTTTATTATTTTTCTTTTATGCTTTTATTATTTTACTTGATTCATATTGACACGTTAACTTTCCCAATAACTTTTCTGACCCAGTTTCAGATTCTTGTCACCTTTCTTAACTTAATATGATTTCATCTAATATCTTCATTACCTATGTAGTACTTACATTCATTAGTTATGGAAATGGAGTATAAACATAATGTTGAAATACTTGTGAGATTAAGATGAAAATTAAGATGGATGAAAGAGAATATAAATGGAAGTGTAGTAAAAGGTATGAAAGGGGTTGCAGCTAGAGGCCGAAGGGACGCTGCAAAGAACCATAAGTAATACCTACACGACCGCGTGAGGTGAACCAATGGTACTGACCCCCACCTCCCCACCCCCGTGTTCTTTCCTCAAAGAGAGCTCTTTTTAACACCCTCAGGGCTACCTATAAAAAGACTGTAACGACATTAGTAGGTTACCCCCTCCCCCTTACCCTAACCCCTGAACCCTTGCACTGTGTGCACTTTGCTAAATTGTAGAAAGAGTAAAAAGAAGTATGGACATCTGCAGGATCCCTGCCTCGCTACTACCATCATTACATTGACCATATTTTCATAAAGACACTGAAACCTTAAGACAGACATTTGGAGTCACCTCCTTTGTCTGTTTTATAATCAGATAACTTCAACTGCATCAAGATATTTACTTTAAGAATTGATGTTAGCCTTTTTTGCATTTGGCGGATTCCTCGGGTACAAAGTAGCTCTCTCTCTCTCTCTCTCTCTCTCTCTTCTCTCTCTCTCTCTCTCTGGATGCTATCGCCAGATATTTCATTTGTTTTGCATACTCTCTGCATGCTGTGGAGAGTCCGTGACTGTTTCTAGCACCTGATTCTTCGCCCTTCTCAGAGTGGAGTGCAAATGGACGGGAGAAATACTAGAGGGTGAGGCAGAATGAGCTATCTGAAGAGGATAGGCGGTTTTGTTTGCTCATGCCTTTTGAGGGAGTCAGGGAACCTCAAAACCATTTTTTTTTATTGTTGGTTTTGGGTTACTCAAACTCTGTCCAGTTTAATGTCTTCCAAAATTAGTAAAATACGTGAACGACTGCATAAGAGTATTTTGAACTTCATATATGCTTACGAATGAAATAACCATAATGTAAATATACTTCAATCATTTCTTTGCACATAGAAGTGTTTATTATCATTCAGATACATTATTACTGACTTTTATGATTTTATAAACCATTCCAAAGTTAAATAAATGTAGGTTGGTTAGTATTAAACTTATTTTTTAGATTACATTACCATGTAGTTGATAAAATATCGAGGAAAAACGAAGTGAGTTTTTGAAATTGCAAAATAGATAGCACGGCAAAGAGAATTCCCAAACCTTATTGCCAAGGTAAAGTATACAAACGAGTAAATAATCTTACACAATAAAGAAGAATAAAACATTATTCCATTTCTCTTCAGATGCCTTCTTCTTAGAAAATGAAAAGTTTGCCAGATCTTATCTAGTAGATTGAAAGATTATTTTGACCTCTAGTAAAGCGTGAATGGTCTATAAAAAAAAACGGACGTAAATGATCGTTTGTATTTATTTCTCCGTGTATTCGCCTTGAAAGCCAGACATTGTTCATCATTGGCAAGTAGTATAGAAACTTTAAGAGGCGATTTTCTTTTCTTTACACAAGGACATAGGCGAATGAGAACATATTAATAACAAAAAAACTGTGACAATGCAATAGTATCAGCACCGGAACGCTGGCAATAAGGCCTATCTATTACTCATGAATATTATCTCATTTTCGTCGACACCCGTGTATAATACAAATATAGGCCTTTCGACTGAAATAACAAAGTTTTATAGACCCTCTCTGTCATGCATTAACAGATTCGAATGCATAAATTGATGTACTGTCGGCCAAAAAGCTCTTGGCAGAGTTTCATAATTTTTCGTTCACCTGCCTGACGCACGATTCATGCCTTATTCATCTATTTTTCTTTTCAAAGATGGAAGAAATCATATGTAATGACGTTAAAAACAGTCACTGATATCTTTAGAACATTATGTTATGTTATTATGTAAAACTATTTTCCATATAGCAAAATTGACGTGAACGAAACGAAGTGATAAAAAACGTCATATCACAACCATAGATATACATTACCAAATAGATAGGAGACACCTAACACTAGTAGTATCGCATAAACATAGTACTTAAATTATCATTTCAATATTAAGTTGAAGGTAGTTGAACTTTTCCATTTGTTAAATTTTACAGAAAACATTGGAATCTCACAAAATGCTATCAAATTTAAAACCAAAAAGAAAAAAAAAAAACATATCCTAACAGTGCGAACCAGGCGACCTCACTCTATTGCTTTTGATGTTATGTGTACGGGAATCTAATGTCGATGTGTCATTTATCGGTCTAAGAAACATCCCTAGATGAGCGAGAGACAATTATTGCACTGCATTCGGTGCAAGTTCCTGTTGGAGATATATCAAGAAAGCTTAATAAACCGGAGAGAATCATACATAGAAAAATCAAATTGTTTAAAGAACGGCAAAATTTAGAACATGGGCCTAGAGGTGGAACACCTCGAAGTACCTCAAAAGAAGACAATACAATAGTGTAAATGTTGCTGAGCAACATTCATTTGTGAATTTTGAATTCTAGTGCCTCGTCACGACATTACTGAACCAGGAATCATGACTAGCTCTACGCTTATGACAGGTGTCTGATGAATACTTTAGATGGAGAGGAAGAGGTTTTTAAATCCTCACTTGAAATCTTTGATAGTTGTCTAATGAATAGGCAAACTTATCCTTGATGGATGAGAGATTTAGTTAGGCTTACTCTTTTTGTTTTGTTTTTTTATCGGTGGCCAGTGAATACCACGGATAGGGAGGGAAACGGTTTCAATGATGCATGCATTTTTTTTTCAAAACCTAAAGAATACATTTTAATGGGAGATACTTTATTAACATAGGCCTAATCCTTCCATCACTCCTATACGCCACCTCCGCTCTCTTCTACATCTCAGGCGACTACTATGAGATTCAGGGCCTCTGTAACACGGTTTTTTCGCAATAACTTTTTATCTATGCATTTCATAAATATAACGCTTATTCAGAATACATATTATATCAACACATA
>NC_087201.1:148294265-148296765 GCF_015104395.2 Macrobrachium nipponense
GAGAGAGTATAGACCTAGGCTAATCATGTGGGATAATCAGAAGTCCAATTTAGGCCCACTAAATGTGTCATGAAAATTATTTTATTGATCAAAGGACAAAATTAGTTTAATTAAACATCGTTTTCAAAGAATTTTAACGCCTTGATGTATTATTTATCGGCTGTAGGAGACGAAATGACAACACCCCAATGCAGTACGATACGTTGAGTAAAGACTCGAGCGGCAGCAAAGCCAACTTCAAAATCTTCGGTATGCTGTCACGAAGCTAGAGTTGAGAATAAAATTAGAAATCGTGGACCCATTGTTATATATTTTCCTTACTTTGCAAAGTAATTATCTTTAATACGTTGAATAAGTCTACTCAATTTATTTCAAGTATAGCATCTTTGAAAGGAAATGTTATTTATTGTTACGTAAATAATCTGGCACCTGCCTACGGCAATATTTCCTTAACGAACAATGAATTAAGAAACTACGCCAATTCTTCGTTGGCCGTCTGTACATGCAAACCAGCAAACTTTTACATACTTATAATAATCCATTTGGAATTGAATTTGAATTTAATTTTGACTTTATAATACAACGTGCAAAAAAACCAATTTGTCAAATAGTTTCATCTTTTTCGATTATGAACAGATGCATAAAATGGAATGATGATTTTTTTTTTTTTTTTTTTTGCAAAGGATATCCAACTAACAAGTTTAGTTTAAATGTTTTTCATATTAGAGCAATAAACACCACACGGCCATCCATTAAACATGTACAAAACACCAAATCGAATAATATTTTCCTATATTCGGTTATTCTTTACAATAAAAATGTTTAAAAAAAATTCATATATCAAAGACCGATATCTAAAAGATCTATAAGATATTTAGCAAGTTAAAGCTATCACGTTCTCTTTTCTCCCTGTAGATTGTCTTCATAAACCAGGAAGAATTATTACACGAGAGAGAGAGAGAGAGAGAGAGAGAGAGAGAGAGAGAGAGAGAGAGAGCGGTGCCAGGAATTTCTAAAGTTGGTCATATTAGGCTGGTGAAACATGTTTTAATTATCAACACTTCAGTTTGAAAATGATCGAGAATTATTCTAATAAGAATATATGTCAGTATAACTTTACAAATCCCCGAAAATTTGAATTTTTTAATGAAAATTTCTCAACAATGATTTTACTTTTTCTATCGGCTACTATCTTGAAATGAAAATGTCAAGGAACTTATGAAAGCTAAAGGGTCTTTACCCAAGAAGATTGTTCCGAAGTCATAATAGATATTTTCGAAAGATGTCGTATCAGCTAAATGCAGCAAAAGGGAGAATGAGTTATGCCAGGTGCTATATTTCCAAAATTACTAAACAAAGAACTAACTGTCCAAGAATTAGGTACTCTTATGATGTTTATATCAGTAACACCGGACATTATTATCTTCATGTTCAAAGTCAACAGCGCTCAGAACTTTTACCTTTTTCTTGTTTTTCCTAAGAACGTTTGACTTGTTAATCCGAGGGTTAAGGTTGCCAGTTGTATTATTAGGAAGACCATCTGCAGATTTAGTTAAGCTTCTTTTGAAGTGTTAAGGATGCATAAAATAAATGTAATACATTTGGAAAACCTGCGCAGTGTATTTTTCGTCCGTTTATGTTATGTTTAATTCACTCCTTTTCCAATTTAATTTTTCATCGTGCCCACCAAATTAAGTCTCGGCCAAAGATGAGTCAGAATTAAATTTTCTGCGGAAGAATTTCATATAATATGCAAAACTGTGTCCCTCCTGTTACAAAAAAATATAAAACTAAAAGTTTTTGCATTTTGTATGTCGGAAGTTGTCCCTTCTTTATGAGTTAGTCTTGGATTTTATTAATTAATAATAACATCAGTACTTTATTCTGTTGTATAAGATTTTTAATGGGCTTCCGTTTTTATCAATAAAAAATCATTTCTCTTTACTCTTTAGAGAAAAGTACATAATTAAAAACACCCACCCATTCGTTAATAAAATGCACCAGCAAATATATAAAAATATTATTGTACTGAAACCTTTTTTTTCTACTCAGAGGACATATTCGTTCTTAAATAAATATTTTACTTTTTATCAATATTATATTTCGGTGGTACATTCTAGAGTTTATTACACATATATCTTAAAAACATCATGAACAAGGTTCATTCTTAGACAGCGGCTTCAACGCCCTCCTCCCCCCCAACCCCCAACCCCCCACCACATACGAAAACCCGTTCTACATACATCATACTGTATTAAGCGAAGAGGAAAATTGATCTCTGTATGTTACAGACAAAAAACATTTTATACAACGATGATAAATCAAAATCTGTCCAATAAATAGACAAAGCAGTCAGACATTGTCAGTTTGCCCGGATGAGGTGATTTATACATGGCTAAATATTAAAGTTCCTTTCTAAGTGCTGGCGTTCCCTCTCTCCCTCAAAAAACAAAAACGAAAAATAAAAGGAAATATAAAAACCTTCCCCACCTTTCCTGAA
>NC_087201.1:148304459-148319459 GCF_015104395.2 Macrobrachium nipponense
TAGCCATGTTCGCCTTTCTTCTTATCCTTTTCATAATTGCTTAACATAATTAACTCTGACCTAGCTATTCAAAGTCAAAAAGCAATCGTAAAAAAATCAAACGAATATAATTCAGTCTTATTTTATATCGAATTCCTTGCATATCATCCTGTTTCATTTGGACACGTTGGAGAGCTGTGGGAGTCAAAACTGACGAATACATTAAGGAAAGGCTAACTTTCTGTAAAGCTTTCTAGGTTGATCTTTCTATAGCTATTCATTTCTTCTAAATAGAAATTATTTCAAATTAATTTCACATGTATACCTAGATCTACCACCATAAGCATATTATAAGTAGCTGAAAGGATAAGAAATATGAAAGGTGACGTTCTCGTTTAAGTCTATTTCATATGTTTTTTTTTTTTTTTTTTCAAGAAAAACCTACTGCTTTAATAAACGGTTGCTCTTAGACGGCTGCAGGGTGTAACACGAGTGTATGCACATATTTTGTGGGATGAAAGATAAAGTTTCTTTGAACAGAAAATATTTCATAAACATGCATTTTAAGGCGTCCGTTGTCGGTGCTGGCAATTTTAAAATAACCGTCATCATTTAGTATGCTTTCACGAGATGGAGTTCGTAGTGACAAGTCGGATTCTAGTCGCCTGAGATGTAGAAGAGAGCGGAGGTGGCGTATAGGAGTGATGGAAGGATTAGGCCTATGTTAATAAAGTATCTCCCAATAAAATGTATTCTTTAGGTTTTGAAGAAAAAAATGCATGCATCATTGAAACCGTTTCCCTCCCTATCCGTGGTATTCACTGGCCACCGATAAAAAACAAAACAAAAAGAGTAAGCCTAACTGAATCTCTCATCCATCAAGGATAAGTTTGCCTATTCATTAGACAACTATCAAAGATTTCAAGTGTAGATTTAAAAACCTCTTCCTCTCCATCTAAAGTATTCATCAGACACCTGTCATAAGCGTAGAGCTAGTCATGATTCCTGGTTCAGTAATGTCGTGACGAGGCACTAGAATTCAAAATTCACAAATGAATGTTGCTCAGCAACATTTACAATATTGTATTGTCTTCTTTTGAGGTGCTTCGAGGTGTTCCACCTCTAGGCCCATGTTCTAAATTTTGCCGTTCTTTAAACAATTTGATTTTTCTATGTATGATTCTCTCCGGTTTATTAAGCTTTCTTGATATCTCTCCAACAGGAACTTGCACCGAATGCAGTGCAATAATTGTCTCTCGCTCATCTAGGATGTTTCTTAGACCGATAAATGACACATTGACATTAGATTCCCGTACACATAACATCAAAGCAACAGAGTGAGGTCGCCTGGTTCGCACTGTTAGGATATGTTTTTTTTTTTTTCTTTTTGGTTTTAAATTTGATAGCATTTGTGAGATTCCAATGTTTTCTGTAAATTTAACAAATGGAAAAAGTTCAACTACCTTCAACTTAATATTGAAATGATAATTTAAGGACTATGTTTATGCGATACTACTAGTGATAGGTGTCTCCCATCTATTTGGTAATGTATATCTATGGTTGTGATATGACGTTTTTTATCACTTCGTTTCGTTCACGTCAATTTTGCTATATGGAAAATAGTTTTACATAATAACATAACATAATGTTCTAAAGATATAAGTTGACTGTTTTTAACGCATTACATATTTGATTTTTTCCATTTGAAAAGAAAAAAAGATGAATAAGGCTGAATCGTGCGTCAGGCAGGTGAACGAAAAATTATGAAACTCTGCCAAGAGTTTTTTGGCCGAAGTACATCAATTTATGCATTCGAATCTGTTAATGCATGACAGAGAGGGTCTATAAAACTTTGTTATTTCAGTCGAAAGGCCTATATTTGTGTTATACACGGGTGTCGACGAAAATTAGATAATATTCATGAGTAATAGAAAGGCCTTATTGCCAGCGTTCCGGTGCTGATACTATTGCATTGTCACAGTTTTTTTGTTATTAATATGTTCTCATTCGCCTATGTCCTTGTGTAAAGAAAAGAAAATCGCCTCTTAAAGTTTCTATCCTACTTGCCAATGATGAACAATGTCTGGCTTTCAAGGCGAATACACGGAGAAATAAATACAAACGATCATTTACGTCCGTTTTTGTTTAGAGACCAGTCACGCTTTACTAGAGGTCAAAATAATCTTTCAATCTACTAGATAAGATCTGGCAAACTTTTCATTTTCTAAGAAGAAGGCATCTGAAGAGAAATGGAATAATGTTTTATTCTTCTTTATTGTGTAAGATTATTTACTCGTTTGTATACTTTACCTTGGCAATAAGGTTTGGGAATTCTCTTTGCCGTGCTATCTATTTTGCAATTTCAATATTCACTTCGTTTTTCCTCGATATTTTATCAACTACATGGTAATGTAATCTAAAAAATAAGTTTAATACTAACCAACCTACATTTATTTAACTTTGGAATGTTTTATAAAATCATAAAAGTCAGTAATAATATCTGAAGATAGTAAACACTTCTGTGTGCAAAGAAACGATTGAAGTATATTTACATTATAGTTATTTCATTCGTAAGCATTTAAGAAGTTCAAAATACTCTTATGCAGTCGTTCACGTATTGTACTAATTTTGGAAGACATTAAACTGGACAGAGTTTGAGTAACCCAAAACCAAATAATAAAACAAAAAATGGTTCTGAGGTTCCCTGACTCCCTCAACGGGCATGAGCAAACAAAACCGCCTATCCTCTTCAGATAGCTCATTCTGCCTCACCCTCTAGTATTTCTCCCGTCCATTTGCACTCCACTCTGAGAAGGGCGAAGAATCAGGTGCTAGAAACAGTCACGGACTCTCCGCAGCATGCAGAGAGTATGCAAAACCAATAAAATATCTGGCGATAGCATCCATAAGAAAGAGAGAGAGAGAGAGAGAAGAGAGAGAGAGAGAGAGAGAGAGAGAGAGAGAGAGAGGGCTACTTTTGTACCGAGGAATCGCCAAATGTAAAAAATGGCTAACAGCAATTCTTAAAGTAAATTTCTTGATGCAGTTGAAGTTATCTGATTATAAAACGGACAAAAGAGGTGACTCCAAATGTCTGTCTTAAGGTTCCAATGTCCTTATGAAAGTATGGTCAATGTAATGATGGTAGTAGCGAGGCAGGGATCCTGCAGATGTCCATACTTCTTCTTTAACACCTTTCTACAATTTAGCAAAGTGCACACAGGGCAAGGGTTGGGGGGTTAGGGTAAGGGTGAGGGGGTAGCCTACTAATGTACAGTGTTTTTATAGGTAGCCCTGAGGGTGGTTAAAAGAGCTCTCTTTAAGGAATGAACACGGGGGTGGTTGGGGTGGTTGGGGGGGGGGGGGGGGGGGAGGACGGGGGCTGGCGGTTAGTTACCATTGGTTCACCTCACGCGGTCGTGTAAGTATTACTTATGGATTCTTTGCAGCGTCCCTTCGGCCTCTAGCTACAACCCCTTTCATTCCTTTTACTACACTTCCATTTATATTCTCTTTCATCCATCTTAATTTTCATCTTAATCTCACAATTATTTCACATTATTTTTATACTCCATTTCCATAACTAATGAATGTAAGTACTACATAGGTAATGAAGCTATTAGATGAAATCATATTAAGTTAAGAAAGGTGACAAGAATCTGAAACTGGGTCAGAAAAGTTATTGGGAAAGTTAACGTGTCAATATGAATCAAAGTAAAATAATAAAAAGCATAAAAGTAAAATAATAAAGGTATAAAAGAAAAATGCTAAATGGGGTACAGAAGTGTTGCTGGTTAATGATCCAAAAGAAATTTTAAGAACAGGAATCGTTTAACGCCCCGACTCAGAACCTGTCTTAAAAACCGCTTTTTCAAGTGATAAAGAACTGGGTTTGACTCCCACCTAAGCTCTCAGTCCCGTAATAAATGCAATGGCCGTAGAAGATAATGATCCGACATTAATGACGATATCTGGAAAACATTTGTGACGACCATAGGCTTTAAACCACCTAAAAGGTGAATTATAACGAATATATGAAGCGAACGTATGAAAGCTATCTTCATTGTCACAAAAATACAATAAAATATAAAAAGACGGTAGCTTCTTCGTACAAAAGGGGTAGAGAAAAGTTACATATACATGCAATAATACTCCATTTTACTTTGGCGAGTCAAAACTATTTCCTTCCGACTATCAACTTCTTTCAGGATATAAGAAAATGACTTTCTAACATTCGTAAAAAGAAAATGCATGACTGATTTACCACACAACCTCTATTTATCTATTTCTCTCTCTCTCTCTCTCTCTCTCTCTCTCTCTCTCTCTCTCTCTCCTCTTTCGTGAAGTAAATTACACTTTCGCGACTATATTACAGACATCGGTAAGAACATTTTTTGAAAGATGTCTTTAATCACTTCTACGCTCGAGGGACTCCATTGAAAGTGTCCTTGATGAAGTACAGACTCTGCAGAAGGTATTTCACCCGGAGAAGTCGGGTGCTAATTTGCAGGAGACCCCGAGACAGCCGGTAAGACCAGATTCATACGCTTCATTGGCACATGTATATGATTTCTAAGACAGGGAGGGCGGCGTTTTTTTTTTCGGTTTGGGGGTGGGGGGGGGGGGGGGGCAGTGCGTTATCTTTATTCAATAGCAGGTTGTGTATTTTCCAGTAAGGATCTTTTATTCTTATTTTTTCACGGTTTCATAGGAGGTCTACTTCTCACTGTTTACAAAAGATTCTTCACTTCTATTAAACTATTTTCTACTGGTGTACATCTTTATTTTTTTCAATATGGAACCATTCATTATCGTTATAGGAATCGTGGAATCATGATTTCTTACTAGTGATTTTATATAACTTGTATTGTAATTGTCATTATTAATTAACATATTTTTTATTTAGTTTTATTGATTTTTTGTTGTTGATGTTATAACTAGCCAAACAACAGAAAGCGTGATTAAATCACGAAATATGTGAGAGTCACCTTAGATAATTATTATATCAGGAAATCCATATGAAAACAACGAGAAAAAATTAGCGGATAGAGAATGAGGGTAACTGTTTAAAATATAAGAACGGTTTTTGCTTCCAGTGAGTCAGAATATCTCCGGTACAATCCTTTAGTTCCTTCCTTGGCCCGAGGTTCTGTAACTGACATTTTTACCGTGGGGAATTTTGCTATTTTTTTTTACATTGGTGCTTAGGGAGGTGTAATGCATATTTCTTGTTTGTAATCTCGTTTGTATATTTGTTCTTGAATGATGCACTACCAAATGCTGAACATTTTTTTTACACGGTTCATGAACATTTGCAATAAATACAAATACACACACAGATATATATATATATATATATATATATATATATATATATATATATATATATATATATATATATATATATATATATATATATATATATATATATGTATATACACACACTAACATACTCGCTTATCATAGCATCGCTTTGTCATGAGTAGGTTGGACTTCCAAGACTAAACGTTTTTTTACGACATAAAGCAACTTTACGTTACTTTGCATATCCTCATTTTCCAGGAATTGATGCGTCACTGTGGAGAAAGAGGCCTTTTCTTATAACTGTAGAAAAATCGCACAGATACCATAGTTTGCGGAGAATCTCCTCTTTTTATTCTTCCGCTGCTGTTGAAAAGGTATAGATATGTCTTTGCACACTCCTTTTGACAGTCTTTCACATAAGCATTCCTTAAACGTACAATATATATACATATATATATATATATATATATATATATATATATATATATATCTATATATATATATATGTGTATATAATATAATATATATATATATATATAGATATATATATATATATATATATATATATATATATATAGTATACTCTTCCTTCATTTGCTCATATGACCATCTAATTTAATATTCTCCAGGTAAATAAAAAGAATATGAAAAACAAATTATTAGGTTAACCTACTTTTGGTATCTTTTCCCTTCGTAGACAGATTAGTTCATTTTCCTTTCCTTGCCAGTAAAGCTGTTGCTCTATTCTTATCTCTTGTAGTTCCCTTTATATTGTAAACTTTAAATTTATGTCTCTTGTCTTTTCTTTTCTTTTCATTTCCTGCAGTATTTTCTGTGAAATTTTCTCCTCCCTCGTATACTACGCCTTTTCCAGTTAATTCTTGAGTTCTCTCTCATGCTTATTGTTTTTCAAGGTTAATATGAGCAAATATTCACTATCATTTCATTGCTTCAGATCCAACTGACGGCAAAATCATGTATTAGAGTAAGATCATAATTAGAAAAAGTGAAGTTACTCATTAATGTATTATGAATATAGAGCATAGTCAATTAAAAGGAGATAAGTTTAGACATGGCAATAAAAAGAAAATAAAATCAAGGATGTTTATTAAGATATTCTGTCGTCTTCCTTGTTCCTGACAGAACACACACCACTTGCCTGCAATTTTTCTTCTCTTTATTTACCTCATAGATCCTTACTCTCTCCATTTACTGTATGTTATCATTTGACCCGTAGTATAAATATCAGTTATACCAGTTCTTTAGTTTACCTGTATTTTCAAGTCTTTTCTAAATCTGCCGCTAATATTCCCTTCGTCGTCTTACGATCAGTGCCGAGAACTAAACAATTCACTGCTCTAATTGAAAGTAAGACCAGAATTCCTAATATTTCCTCCCCATATGGTATAAAAAAAAGTAGACAACTTCCATTTATCAGCCAAGGAAAAAATCCTTTCGTTATAGAGCACTGTAAACTCATTGAAATAGTCACATCTAGAAAATTAATATGCTTTATTCCTCTACAATTTCCTGCATCTATTTCAAAAGAGGAGAAAGTCTCATTTTACTGAAAAATAGAAATAAAGTATGGAAATTAAGTGGAAATAATACAGTGTTACTTTGTCAAATGGGCTCTCAACCATTCAGGCTTGAGTGAAAATATGCGGTTGCTAGAGACCCTCACGAAAGGAAGTTCGTTGAGGAGGAAATGGAATGTTCGCCTCCTGTTTACAGAATCTCAGGTCAACTTCACGGAGGGAAAACTATAGAGCAACGTATATTTTCCGATTCAGTGAAGATTACCATGGAGAAAGAGAGAGAGAGAGAGAGAGAGAGAGAGAGAGAGAGAGATAGAGAGAGAGAGAGAGAGAGAGAGAGAGAGAGAGAGAGAGAGGAGAGATACAAAACTTAGATATTCTGTAAATATGCTGATGTAAGTTACAACAACATTTCAGTTCGGTTTAAATTTACATCAGGATTCAGGGTTACTTAATTATGGAGATTTTCAACTCAATATTCAAGAGATTTAGCAATTGGGTTAGGATTACGTGCACATACGCCCACGCGCGTGCATATACTAATAATTATTACGGAATAATTTGCAATCTGGCATCTACACAGAATGAGAATACTACAGTTTCTCTACATTTTGTATTTTGATCTGAGTCCTGTTTTTATAGTTAAGTTTAAATCCCGCTCTTTAGACATCACACCATACAACGCTATACTACACTACACACACTACAGGGTAATATAATGACAAATCTTGCATATTTTGACGTGAATATTCAACACAAACATAGCGAATAGCACGTCTCAGAGTCATCATGTTTACTGATATACACGAGCGCCCCCCTACCGACGCCCCCCCCCCCCCTTGTCTCTCTCTCTCTTGCTCTCTCCAGTGGAAAGAATATCACCTTACGGAGTGAAAATAAAAAATCGAAAGTTAACTCCCAAGTTATAAATTTCAGACGAAGGAAAAGAACATTTCGAAGAAAACGTGATCGGATTTCATCGATTGAACGGAGTATTTCTATAAGAAACCTAATCCCTCTTATTTTGTTAAGCATCTCATATGTGACTGAAATATATTTTTCAAGGCCATTGATCCTTCCTCCGTAAAAGTTCTGTTTCTCTCTCATAGTTCGAATTTCCCGCGGCATTTGTTGTCAACTCATTTTGCTTCGATCGAGACTAAAATTAACTCTTCCTGTTATGGCGCGCAGTACCGGGACCTCTCGCCTTCCTAGAATATTAGTTTATTTTTACCTGAAACTGTATTACTTTGTTATCGTGTACACAACACTCTGATTGCCACTATATTTAGATTTTACGATTATTGTCTAGGTTTTCTCGATGCTCTGCGTTCCGAGTTATGGATAGAAACGTTCAGTTTTCGAGAAAAGCGAAATATTTGAATGTTGTAGTGTTAGCGAAATTTCTTTTCCCGTGACGAGGTCCCTGTTGAATTCCTGGTCGCTTTCAGATATGGCAAGAAATTTCAAAAGAAAAGAACGTGAAGTAATATTAAAAGTGAACATGTTGTCATACCTCCTTTCAGAGTGATTTTATATATATATATATATATATATATATATATATATATATATATATATTTATATATATTATACATACATATATATATATACAAATACATACATATATATATATATATATATATATATATATATATATATACATACATATATATATATATAATATATATATATATATATATATATATATATATAAATGAACTTAATTTTGATTATATTCATCCAGGGTTCTTTTTCCAGACTGGCTCAGTGCCAAAATACCAGGCACAAGAACCAGCAGGGACACAAAATTCACAAAGCAAAATTAACTCTCAAACAGGATATAAAAACAATGAATCAAACTTAACAATAACATTTAATTGACAATAATAGTCTTAAATTACAAAAAAGTAGTCCTCGAAAAGCTTTCTTAGGAACTGGAAAAGAAAAACACATACGCTACTTTATCATAATAACACTCGAACCATCACGCGCCTACCTAACTTTTATACCTCAGTCGAAGAGAAAGAAAGGTGTAGGAGGCAGAAAAACACACTTTCCCTAGCATACGACAGTTGGAGTTGCAGGGTGAAGTAAACCTTAAACCTAACCAATTTCACAATAATTATTAATCATAATACACCTTATAATAATAATATTTCCTAAATTGACGATAATACTACACTGAAGACTCAATGAAGAGATAGCTGAAGAATTCTTGTATATGTTCTCAAAGACCACACCGAATACGTAATTAAAGATTAATATAACACGTCAACAGTGATTGTCCCTACTTCCGGATCACTAGGGGTTGTCCTTGCACCGAGGGGATCACCAGGGCAACGTAGATTGTCTATATTATGTATGCAGGCGGGGGAAGAACTTATACGGTCCGCTTACCGTTCTTCGCCACTAGAAGGCCTCCTGACGACTCCAGGAGGTCAAACACACGTCAACAGCCAGCAGCAGTGGCAAGCAGCAGCACAAAAGCAACAGCAATGCTTATAAGTGAGGCTAAAATTCATTAGCAGGAGCCTCTCAAATTAGGTGATGGCTGTAGGATCAGGAGCAAATATCTTCCGTTAATTAAACCGTGAAAAATGCTGAAAAACCTCATCTGTGGGGGAGCCGATACTCGCTCTGCCCCGCTGCCCAAAAACACAATCTAGGTAAAGGGCGAGAGAGCGAAAGCATAACCACGTAATGGGGCAGTTCAACAAGCGAAGCACTGAAGACGGGCAGTCCGCTCCACAAAAAATGAAAGGCAGAAAAAATATATGGTGAATAAACACTATACAGATGAACACAAACAAAACCTTGGCCCGGGATAAAAGGATGTTCCAAGAAAACTTTTCGTAACTAAATTAAACAAATGACATAAACCACGAACAAAATATTTGAAGTAATTATGAATTTGCAATATATATATATATATATATATATATATATATATATATATATATATATTATATATATATATATCTATATATATATATATATATGTGTGTGTGTATAACACACACACACACACACACACACACACACACACACATATATATATATATATATATATATATATATATATATATATATATATTATATATAGATATATATATACATATATATGTATATTATAGATATATATATATATATATATATATATATATATATGATATATATATATATATATATATATATATATATCTATATATATACATATATATATATATATATATATATATATATATATATATCATATATATATATATATATATATATATATATATATATATACTATATATATATATATATATATATATTATAAAGATATGTTACATACATAGATATATATATATATATATATATATATATTATATATATATATATATTATATATATATATATATAGATATATATATATGTATATATTATAAAAGATATATGTTACATACATATACTATATATATATATATATATATATATATATACTATATATATATATTATATATATTATAAAGATATATGTTACAATGAAATGCACGCCTCAATATATACTCTGTCTAAGTGTAGTTGTAACGTTAAATTTATTCATATAAAATCAAATTAACATTAGTTGGCCTTATAAAAGAAACGTAGTTCTCTTTATCACTAGAATATTATCATTTGTTAGATAAAAATACATTTCTAAGGTAACTTCAATCGTTATGTTAGTTATTCTTCTAAAAAATAGTAGTTTCTTTCCCCGCGGATACTTTTTTATAGAGAAATGATTGGCTTGGGAATATGCTGTGCATTATGTGGTTAGTGCCAAGTTCTCGTTATCCTCATTTGTACGCTAATACTTTAGAAGCTATTTCTATCAACATTATTAGCATTATCAGTTTTAGCTAATAATAATAATAATAATATTTTCTGATTTATTCATTTATAAAGTTCCTGAAAAGCGGCTTTATAAAAGTTATTTTCCTAATAACCGCAGTATTATTTTTGCCAGCTGAAAATAATTATATATGTTTTGTGATGAAACTGAAGATACTTATTAGAAGCTCCAAACATTGCAATAAATCATTCGTAATAACGATTGCATTTAAGCGCAAGGCCACTACGAATAAATATGAAAGGTTGAATGATCAATTGTAAATTGACGTGGAGTGGGATGGAAATGAATATAGTTGATATTTTCTTAGTGACTGTCTTTATATTATTGTTATTATTATTATTATTATTATTATTATTATTATTGTTATTATTATTATTATTATTATTATTGAAGTTTCTCTATTCGTTATTAGAGAAGAATAGAGTAACTTCTGCACAAAATAAACGTGGTTGAAATAGCCGTTATTTCCAATAAAACCTGTATTAATGAATGTCTTCTTCCAGCATTTTATTATTATTATTTTTTTTTTTTTTTTTTTTTTTTGCTCTATCACAGTCCTGCAATTCGACTGGGTGGTATTTATAGTGTGGGGTTCCGGGTTGCAGGACTTTTCTTACTATGTGTGCCGTTTCTAGGATCACACTCTTCTGCATGAGTCCTGGAGCTACTTCAGCCTCTAGTTTTTCTAGATTCCTTTTCAGGGATCTTGGGATCGTGCCTAGTGCTCCTATGATTATGGGTACGATTTCCACCGGCATATCCCATATCCTTCTTATTTCTATTTTCAGATCTTGATACTTATCCATTTTTTCCCTCTCTTTCTCTTCAACTCTGGTGTCCCATGGTATTGCGACATCAATGATGATACTTTCTTCTTGACTTTGTCAATCAACGTCACGTCTGGTCTGTTTGCACGTATCACCCTATCCGTTCTGATACCATAGTCCCAGAGGATCTTTGCCTGATTGTTTTCTATCACTCCTTCAGGTTGGTGCTCGTACACTTATTACTGCAAGGTAGCTGATATTTCTTGCCCAGGCTCCAGTGGAGGGCTTTTGCCACTGAATCATGCCTCATTTTGTACTGGTTCTGTGCAAGTGCCGGGCATTCACTTGCTATGTGGTTTATGTGGTTTCATTTTTCGTATTGCACTTCCTACATATGGGAGAGATGTTATTTCCGTCTATCGTTCTTTGAACATATCTGTTTTCCTAGGGCCTGATCTTGTGTCCGCTGTTATAATTCCTTCAGTTTCCTTCTTTAGCTCTCCCCTCTGTAGCCATTGCCTATTGTCATCGCTGGCTAGTTCTTTAGTCTGTCTCATGTATTGTCCGTGCATTGGTTTGTTGTGCGGTCCTCTGTTCTGTCTGTCTTTCTCCTGTCTCTATATATTTCTGGTCTTCGTCTACTTTTATTAGTCCTTCTTCCCATGCACTCTTTAGCCACTCGTCTTCACTGGTTTTCAGATATTGCCCCAGTGCTCTGTTTTATTTCGATGTTGACGCAGTCCTCTATACTTAGTAGTCCTCTCCCTCCTTCCTTTC
The DNA here is from genome assembly GCF_015104395.2 of Macrobrachium nipponense. NCBI lineage: Eukaryota > Metazoa > Arthropoda > Malacostraca > Decapoda > Palaemonidae > Macrobrachium > Macrobrachium nipponense. The sequence continues at coordinate 148,316,704 of NC_087201.1, forward strand.
GTGATAATAATATTATTATTATTATTATTGTTATTATTATTATTATTATTATTATTATTATTATATTATCAATTACCAAAAACTTGTTAGATAATTAAAATCAATAAATTGAGCCCATTAACTAATTAGTTAAATTGATAGAGAAACATACCACTCAAAGTGTCCCAGACTTTCTCTTAATATTTGAGAAAGAGCGCACATCATACTTCCCAGAGGCCGATTTACACCGCAAAAAGATACTTCTGCACAAGGGAGTGAGATAAAGCAGCATTTCAGTTGATTAGTGTGATAACCAGTAGTACAATCGAGTCCCAGAGGTAAAGTTAAAAAAAACTGTTTTTTATTTCTTTACTGAGAATTCCTTAATAAGGGTTGTAACAGAGGGAATGTGGTAATTGTTTTCTAAATTTTAATTAGGTTCTTGGGAAGTAATTTGTTGATCTTTTTTTTTTTCTTTATCTTTGTATTTTCTGTCATTCCTTCAAATGAACACCGTATCTTTGGGAGCTTAAATTTCAAGAAAGATGGTCCCTGTGAGTTTGTTCTATTCGAATAGGAGTTTATCGTCTGAATAATAATAATAATAAAATAATAATAATAATAATAATAATTAATAATAATAATAATAATATTAATATAATAATAATAATAACTAATAATAATATAATAATAATAATTAATTATAATAATAATAATAATAATAATAATAATAATAATAATAATAATAATAATAATAATAATAATGTGATTCATCTATCACTGAGTAGCTTTTCAATTTTGAATGTAAGTTGCTAAGCACTTGGTATTATCATGATTTTCCGTGATCTTTGCAGACTATGAAATAGCTTTTATTACATAAAAGCTTCTTTGTGTGCATGCATAGCTCAGCTCTCCACAATGTCTAATGCGTCTTTTCAGCACATGTAATTATACTCTGAACATTTTGCTTCTCAGAAAATCTCTTCATTTAAGTTAATGATTTCAGTTCTCGAAAATTCTAAAATTCCTCTGATAACCCAATTTGAAAAGAGCTGGTTTTAAATATATCCCCATTGACGTGGATAAAAATTCGAAAATTCAAGTAAGAACTTTCGTTTCATGATTAGCATAGAGTAATTAACTTCCTTTTGACTCGATGAGAGCATTGTCGGAATCACACGGTCTAATGGTAATTACAAAAGTAATGGTCGATCAAAAAGAACGGGAAAATGGATATGACGGGTTCAAGGGTTCGTTCAATTCATTCAGCACAAACTGAGATTATGACGAATATAAGATTGATACTAGTGTTATCAACTGCATATTTCTGCTCCGATTGTTTTTTGATCATAAAATGTACTGAGGGAAAACGGATTCTTAGTAAACTGTAGGTGTTTATGTTCTGATGTTTTCAGTCATAAAACAGTAGTGAGAGAAAAGGGATTCTTAGTCATATCGTTCGATCATTTATATTTGTTGTTAAAACATCGAGTGATGTACTTTTTTTCCTTCCTTTCAGTAAACACGACTATTGTTTTCTATCCTCTCCGGTCTGCTATGCGTAACTTTGACGCTCCTTATTTTACTAAGTGCCCCATCTTTCTTCACTTTCTGATGACTTACTTTTTTCGTTTCTATTCTTATTTTTGTTTTGCATACTTTAATATCAACATCCTTACATTGTATTCACCTTTCATGGGTTTCTTTCGATCCACAATAAAAAAAATATGTGCCTGTGACCACCCACGACTTCGTTTTGAACATTTCTAAACTGGAGCGGGCTACGGCGCCCTAGTGGGTTGGAGTTTAGAGCCCGGACGACCCGTCACCGTACGTCTACGATTTTACATATATTTTACGTTACATTTACGGTTTACTGACGTAAGCTGTTGCAACAACCAATTTCCGCTCCTGCGTGGGCGTGCGTGCGTTAATACGTGAATGTGTGACCTTAGCATAAGAGAGAGAGAGAGAGAGAGAGAGAGAGAGAGAGAGAGAGAGAGAGGACCGTGGATTGGTAACTTTGAAGTATTTACATAGATTGGATTTGCAGTTCATGGAGTTAATTTATATATTCATATTTTTGTCAGTTTTAGGATGTGTTCAGACGGATGTTGTCGAAATATATCAATATTTCAGGAGATTTTTCTCTTGAATTTAGTGTAGATTTTATCTCTCTCTCTCTCTCTCTCTCTCTCTCTCTCTCTCTCTCTCTATCTCTCTCTCTCTTTCTGTATATATATATATATATATATATATATATATATATATCTATATATATATATATATATATAAATATATATATATATATATATATATATATATATATATATATATATATATATATATATATATATATATATATATATATATATATATATATATATATATATATATATATGTGTGTGTGTGTGTGTGTGTGTGTGTATGTGAGTGTGTGTCTGTTTGTCTGTGTGTGTGATGTGGGTGTGTGTGTATGTATATATGTGTGCGCAGGTGTGTGTGTTTAACCCTGTTTAGTGTTAATTATAATTTTATATGTTCATTTTGCTTTCTTTTCCCCCAATTCTGGTATTGGAGATTCCATCCAGAGATGGCTCTGTGCAAACCTTCCAACACCGCACCCTTTGTCTTCTAAATCAACCCTAATCCTAGGATGTTGTTAGACCCTCTCTTCCCCAACCAATTCTATATATCATATCACAGGCGGGGAAAGATTGCTCCTGCCTGGGCATTTTGTCTCCCTTACCAATGGAACTGCCTCTACTGAAACGTCT
>NC_087201.1:148324459-148339459 GCF_015104395.2 Macrobrachium nipponense
ACGGAGTCCACCCGGCCAGCTCACCTAAATTAGGCCTACCCACGACGTACTGGTGGACACGAACAACCCCAGACCTGACCCGAGGTCAGGCCGCATTCTTCTACAAGGATACACTGAATATTGCATAAAGGTACGTCTGAAAGTGTAAACTTATTCAACCCAGCACCTTTTACTATCATACGACTCTTGCAAAATTCATTTTCAATTCTCATTTTTACCCCTTCTACATCAAAAGCCCTTTGTCCTCATTGGGCCACGTGCTCCCTTTGTGACTTGTTAAAGACCAAGCTTTCGTGCATACCTCAGTGAACCATTCGAGTTTACCTTCCCCAATGTTAGAGAATTATCAGCCTTAATCAAAGCAAGAAGTCATTTTTCCTTTTATCTCGTTAATCTGGATTCTTTTCCAGATTCCATGAGTCACGTGCCGTCTCTCTGCCGCAAGTGTGCATTACCCCAAGTGTATGAAAACCAGCTATGAACAGCTCAACGGAGCCATCATTTACCTTTTCTCCAGCCCAGCACGGGCCTTTTAGTAAATAAATAGTTGTTAAGTAACGAGCTGAGTTTTCTGGCGACCTTCCCTCTAAAGTAATTAATAATAACTTTCAGCTTACGGTAAGTTAAAGCAATTCCCCTCTTGAAATCCCTAAATTACTTCCGTTTACGTATCTACCTCTCTCAAGGAAGGCCGCTATATACGTAAAAATTGGCGAATCTTGCCTGGATTGAACCTAGCTTGCTTAAAAACAAAAAAAAAGCTTGTAAATCGCGTTATCCGTTGTAAAACGTAAACTGTAAATTATTTTACAAAGCGTAAATCAAGCACACTTGAGCGGGAAAGAAGACACACTGACTCACGGTAAGGTATTCCATTCATTAATATGTTATTCTATAACCAATGTTAGCTTAAGGTACGTTTAAGTATTTTTATTGTTGAAGTGGTCAAAAGAGCGTAGGTAGAAATCTTATTATTGTAACGGCGAAACGCGCCAGTGCTTTATTTTAGCGGCGAGCAAACAATTTGCCCCCCGCGAATTCTCTGTTACTGTGCTGTCCTCGTAGGAGCTCTCACGAAACACGTGTGCAGATAAGATGCCAGAAAGGACCAGATCAAACTAGGAAGTGCTTTGCCAGGGTTTATTGCTGTATTAGAAAGCCTAGCTAGTTAGGAGTGTTTTACTAATAGTTACGGCAAAAGAAGGGTACAATTCTTTTGTCTGTGATATGTTAGGGAATCCATTTTTAACTTAGTTTTCATTCCAAGTGTTGGTAACCGCTTACCTCTCAGCTTAAATTCAGCTTAGAGCATTTTCGCGCCTGCGCGGTCTCAACCAGCCTTCGTTTCGCTCACAGCGGCAGCCATGTTTTTATCCCTTTCAGAATTATCTAAACCATTTAAGCAAAGTAACGTAAGTCTCAAAGTTTTAACGTAAATAATATCAATCTCGGTACTAGTATCTATTCGTCCTGCCAGAGAAATTAACGTAATTCGCCTGGAATAAGAAAGTAGAATTTGTGTTGTAAATTGCCTTCGCATTTAGAGAAAATCAGCTGATTCGCCATCAATGCTAGCACACCGTGGTGCTAACCCGCTCTTCTTCGCCTCACGTGTTTCACCTCGCATCGCTCATCGCGCGCTGAGCGAAAATTTCATTTCACTTAACATAACCTCATTTACAATTGTTTGCTAACATCGTTTTCAAATCCTTACCGTAATTTTTCACTTGTCCTTACGTAAAGTTAACGTAAACCTTAAAAGTAGAGTCACTTGCAAGAATTGTTAACGTAAAACGCGTCTTTGTAAATTTCATATTGAAACGCAAATCATTTCATAAGCCGCAAGCCGCTAACATTAACGTAAACATCGTTCACCGCGAGCGCGTTATCATTTTTCATAAAACGTTATCAAAGCAATTCTTTCACAAAAAACGTTAACGTAAGTAGATAATTTAACGCAAGTTGCGTCATATTAAACGAACATTAGTAGTTCAATTCAAATATAAGGGAGTTCATTCATAATATCATTTTTTCACTCCGAGAGAGAGAGAGAGAGAGAGAGGGAGAGAGAGAGAGAGAGAGAGAGAGAGAGAGAGAACCCAGTATTCACGAAGCCAAGAGTACTACATCTTACCATTAATTATAGCATGCCGAATTAACCTTATTCTAGTCTCTTGTGTCTCATTTACACAGCGTGATACGTACGCGCATGTGTCCATTGCAGTTTGCAAACATTTATTTATTTCATTTATCGAGTACTTCAGCGAGGGACTGAGCATTTCTAAAATTTCCATTACCTGTCGTTGCCCGAGTGGTCTGGTTCATTATTTTTATCCCAAAAGACTTGCGTGTACCGCAAGCACAAACCGCACAGTGTGCCACCGCAAATTCATTACTTCCAGACAGGGAAGTCGTTACCAGTTTAGGACTGGCCACCACCAGTGCACGTCAGGTCTTACCATTTCACAGTGCCACTAATTCTTGACACTGTTCATCGACTGGCTGCTGAAGTACTCCCACCTTTTACTTTCTCTCCTCCACTATTACCCTCTGCCATGAGCAGTGCCATTTCACTTCAGTATATTTAAGTATACTGCATGTAGTGTCCGGGACACACCAGAACGATACCTAGTGCTCCAAGGAACGCCTCCATAAGGGCCATTGCACCTGTACAGGTAGCCATTAAACCTACGTGTCCGTCCTTACGGAACGCCCAAATAATTAGTGTGTCCGTGTACAAGGGTCAGTGATCCTTCGGAACACTCAACAAGGGAACGCCTCCCAGAAGTGCCGCAATACCAGCCCTAAGTGCTGACAAACCTGCGTGTCCGTCCTTACGGAACGCCCAATTCATTAATGTCCGTGTACGAGGATCAGTGATCTTTCGGACCATCCCAAGGGAAGGGCGCCTCCCTAAAGTGCCGCAATACCAGCACTACTAGTGCTGCCCAAGGAACGCCTCCTATAGTCATAAGTGCCGTGCACTGTATTGGTCCTACAGGTAGCCCATTCCAACGTCTCCCAAGTTGGGAACGCCCGTAAGTGTGACGTGCGCCGCACACTTCATTCGATTTTTCCACCTCATCATAAAGGTGCCAGTCCACAAAAAGTGCCAACGACCGACACCCAGTCTTTTTCAGACTTTTCTTACCACCACGTCGCAGAAGCCCATTCCAAGTGAGTGCACTTTTCCACAGAGGCACTCCCATTCCATCCCAATTTACCCTTCCTAGGTCATTATTATCATTTTCATCCGAGCCTCTACTGCAGCCTAAGGGAAATGTCTTTCCCTGCTGTTCCCGCCCGGACTTCTTTGCCAGAGAGCTAGAGAAGCTCGGAAGCCCTCATAACTCTGGGCAAGGAGGCTGGTTACACTGGACCAGCACTTGACCAGTGGGATAAAGCCACAGCAGGCTGCCGCACGCCCGCAGAAAAGAAATTAAGAGAAAAACCAGAGGGACAACCAGAGAAGCAGAAAGGAAGGCAAGGGAAGAGGAGCGAAAGCATGAGCTCGCTCTCAAGGAGAAGGAACTCGACATCAAGCGGGAGAAGGCCCATAAGGACAAGTATCCTAGCTCAAGCCACTCTGCCAGCTTCCAGCCCTGCACCCACTGTCTCTCTTAGTCCCCGCCGTCTCTGGTCAGCCTGACATCCTTTCGATTTGCGAGCCTTGGTCCTGATCCAGTGCCCCGAGATAGAAATTTTCTTCCGCACCATCTCAGCCTCTTACCCTTTTACCGCCTACCTCCTCCCTTTTGGAAGAGGTAAGCCCACCAGTTTAACCCCAACCCCCAACTTGTTTCCGAGGGTGATTCAACGGAGGTTCCCTTAACCTCCCCACGTCACATCACTGCCAGAGAGGACTCTTCACCTGTGCCAGAGCACACTGCCAGCCTTGGTGACTCCGCAGATTCGCAACCTGTGGGGCCATCTCGGCCTTATCATCCAGTGCCACGGAAGAGGTTCTGGAACAAGTTCTGCCGAGACTGTGGCCGCAAGGGTCACATGTCTGCCAACTATGGAGTGTGCGCAAACCACCATATTCCTGCCATCCTAATGGCCGTCACCAATCCCTTCTTCACTAGGACCCCCAGCTAAGGGCCCTATAACAGTCGCACCCCTCCAAAGTCATTATCAGCCAAGCCACGTCAGAGCCTACGACGACTCTGGCGCTCAAGTCTCCCTGATACGGGAAGACAGAATTCCCCGAGGGGCTAACGTTGATAGACGTCGATTGATCACCATTGAAGGTATCAATCACATTAAACTGATCCTTCCGACCGTCCAATTGAGGGTCACCAGACCTCACTTCTCCAAAGAATGTACTCTTGCAGTTGCAAGCTACATCCCAGGAGGTTATGACCTCCTCCTAGGGCAAGACATGAGTCTCCCTCACAATTCAAAAAGCCTAGGGGTCCTAACCCCATGTCAATTCACTCCAAAGCAAGGAGTCACCGAAATTCTACTTCCTCTAGGAAGTACATCCACCCAACGAGTCTCCCCCCGTTACCAAGGAGGGAGATTGACCATTCACAGTTTCCGTTGAGGCAAACCTGTAACTTAATATGGGCACTCCACAAATTGGCTTAGCCTTCCAAAAGAGACAGGACCCTCTGTCTCCCATAACCAAGGCACGCTGAGAGGTATTGCACCTCCGGTACCCGCCACAGGTCCAGTCGACCTCAAAAAAACCCCCCCTCTCTGCCAGTACCACTTGGCAGCACTGAGCAGTGCCAAGCTCCGTCCAGCCTGGACGTAGAGCCACCACCGAACTTGACCTCTGCGCCTGGCCCCGAGCTAGCGCCGGCGCCTAACCTTATCAAGGATCCTCCTACAGGAGATCCTCCAACAGGCATGGAGCTTACCACAGCCCATGGCCAATCACTAGTTCCTTCTTCTTCATCCTTACCTCTGTCGCCCGAGGATGAACCTCCGGCAGACCTTACCTTTGTACCTCCTCTGGAAAACCAGGAACTGCCCGACCAGGAGTCAGCCTGGAGTTTTCCCCTCACGACGGTTGTCGCAGCAGCCGGAGTGAGGGCCTCCCCTGCAGTAGGTTCCACCTCTACGACGGTTGCTGCAGATACCGAAGTAGGGTGTTCTCCCTGCAATCCCTCAGGCTACCACTGCCTCTGCTCCTGCCGGCGTTTCTGGCCTTTCCCCAGAGTCGGTGCCTCCGTCTACTCCTAGGACTGGTATAGCCAGGTCCTGGAGGAATAAGAAGAAGAAGAAGAAGGGACGTAACCAATCATTACTAACACAAAAGAGCCACATGCTCCTTGACACCTGTGCCCGAGGTACAGTGTCGCATTCATTTGCAGAATGATCCTGGCACCTACCCAGAGAAGGTAGCCATCCCTGATCTCTGCCCAGTAGCACTAACCCTCTAACCCCTAGCCATTGTAATACTAACCCTCACTTAAATATAATTACCTCATTGCATTTCCCTCCTGGTCAATTAACCACTCATCATCCCCACGCATCATTACCTCTCTCATTATGTATTTTAACAGTTCCGTCGCTGAACTACTGCTGTGCGTACCACACTCTGGAATGATTGCGTCTCCCTTTAACTGTATTGAGTAGGTTAGGCTAATGATTTAGTACCAGGGCATTACGTTAGTAGAAAGTATAATTTTCAAGTAACCTTATCTAGGGGTAGAGTAGACTGTCGTCACAGACAACCCGTAGTTATTACTTAGGCTAGATTACATCACTACGATTAAAGTTTAGTACACTTAGCATCTTTGCCTATAAGTTAGGTAGGCCATTGTAGTCAGCTGTATCGCTGCTCAAAAAACTTCAAGTTGGAGTAGGAGAACGGGGTAGTCGAGACGATCAATTTATTTAAGCCAAGACCTTCACGCCCGAAAGGAGTGAATGCCTTCTTAACAGGGGGAGCTGTGACGTTTATAGATCGTTCGTCTACCCCGCAATTAATTAATTAATTCGATTTGGAAAACGGCAGCCATTTCTTTAGAATATCAGCTGATTTTTAGTAAACGCGGGAAACCCAAAACCCGCCAGCTAGAGATAGGAAGTTCCCAGTTGGGGGAAAAAGAGTCTTTTATCAGCTGTAGGGACGTATCTCAAAAGGGAAGGGTGTAGGCAGATTGGTACTTCTTAGAACTATACCTTAAGCTCTCTTTCCTGGTGACCCCTCTGCTGGCTGTATGCTTGTTTTCCAGGATTTGCCTTGATCGTGGGGGTTAAGCTGACCTCCAACCCCCAAGCAAACCCAACTGAATTCTGTCTCAGTTCAACTTGCAGTCGGGAGTCCAAGAAAAAAAAAACGGATGGTCCACCCGGCCAGCCTCCCAAACTTAGGCTACCCACGACGTACTGGTGGACACGAACCCCAGACCTGAACCGAGGTCAGGCCGCATTCTTCTACAAGGATACACTGAATATTGCATAAAGGTACGTCTGAAAGTGTAAACTTCAACCCAGCACCTTTTACTATCATACGACTCTTGCAAAATTCATTTTCAATTCTCATTTTTACCCATTCTACATCAAAAGCCCTTTGTCCTCATCGGGGCCACGTGCTCCCCTTTGTGACTTGTTAAAGACCAAGCTTTCGTGCATACCTCAGTGAACCATTCGAGTTTACCTTCCCCAATGTTAGAGAATTAATCAGCCTTAATCAAAGCAGAAGTCATTTTTCCTTTTATCTCGTTTAATCTGGGATTCTTTTCCAGATTCCATGAGTCACGTGCCGTCTCTCTGCCGCAAGTGTGCATTACCCCAAGTGTATGAAAACCAGCTATAACAGCTCAACGGAGCCATCATTTACCTTTTCTCCAGCCCAGCACGGGCCTTTTAGTAAATAAATAGTTGTTAAGTAAACGAGCTGAGTTTTCTGGCGACCTCCCTCTAAAGAAATTAATAATAACTTTCAGCTTACGGTAAGTTAAAGCAAACCCCTCCCTCTTGAAATCCCTAAATTACTTCCGTTTACGTATCTAGCCTCTCTCAAGGCCGCTATATTACGTAAAAATAAAATATATATATACTATGTATATGTATATTGTTATATAATTATTATATAATATTATTATATATAATATATTATATATATATATATATATATATAGTATATTATATATATTTATATATATATATATATTATATATATATATATATATATATATATATATATATATATATATATATATATATATATATATATATATACATATATATATATATATATATATATATATATATATATATATATATATATATATATATATATATATATACATATATGTGTGTGTGTGTGTGTGTGTGTGTGTGTGTGTGTGCTGTGTGTCTGTGTGACCTGTGTGTGTAATAAGGGGCCCATGAAAACGCCAAAATATAAAAAGTTTTTTATGAGCTTGTTTTTATTAGATGGAATTTTGTTGTAACAGAACATTTTTACCAGTCATACATATATATAGATACACACACACACACATATATATATATATATATATATATATATATATATATATATATATATATATATATATATATACTATATATATACATGTGTGTGTGTGTGTTTGTGCGTGTGTGTTTGTGTACTTATGTATGGTGTATGCATGTATGTATGTATGTACGGTGGTGTGTGTTTGTATAAGTGCATACATACATACGTATAGAGTGTTTGTCATTCGTACCATGGGAAGGACATATCTGGACAGGATGTAAATTTTTATATAGCCGACCTGGAAGAAATTCGCTGATCTTTGGGTAAATGAAGAGTGACAACCAAGAAAAAGTAAATTGAACTGCGACGTTCGCGGTGCTCAATAAGAAAAATATAATGTTGTTCAAAATAAGTGAGATGGAACCCTTGAAAGAAATTGTCTGCAGGCATATATGACGGCAGAATGTTAACCATATTGATGTAAAGGTGAATGAAGCGAAGATGAAGTCGTTTGTATGAATGGAGAATCTTATTTAAGCAATGGAGCATCGCACTCCTCACTTTCGCGTCGACTCGCAGGTTCCCAGCAAGAAGACAGTGATGAGAAGCATCTCCTAGATGTTGAGTCTAGATAATGAGCAAAATGCATGAATTTTGAGACTCGGTGAGAGATATGATTGTGTGGGGAAGATTGTTATTGTTGACACTGCAAATACAAAAAGAAAAAAAAACTATGAAGAAACTCACTCGTTATTACAATATGTTAATGTGCAGTGTGCAAAGTCAAAGGGAGATCTCATGCGCTTATAATGGCTAGTAAAGAATATTTGCCGGGTGTCCGGAATATCGAGAGAAAAGTGTTATCTACTTTTTGATATTCCAGATGCAGGGAATGACAGGCATTCCATTTCGAAATATGACTCAGTTGTCAGAGTTTCAGTTGATATAAAAATCATGATGAAATAAAAATTAGAATGTGAGATTTATAATGTAAGAGATATGTTCATGTTACGTAAATAGCAAGACATTTCGAAAGTCTAATGTGAATCATGGATGATGATTCTAAACTGGTGCAAATAAAATTTTAGTTTATAAATATTAAGTCTGGGGAAATAAGACACTGGAAAATCAAAGCCTATTAAATGAAAATGATTTTGATGTATTACTACTGACTAAGATTCTAGTTGGTAAATGGAATATTTTTTATGACATGAGGCATTATAAAACATACAATGGAGGAAATGGTCGAGATCCTGCGACATTGAAATAGTTGTAAAAATTGAATAGATGGAATTACATGACTATAATATTGATTATTTTTTTATAATAACAGTGGGTACTCCTAGGAGGATAGATGATATTTCGACCTGTAGCTTCCATGTTACAATTAGGATTCATTTGATAAATTCACTGAAAGAATTTAGAGTAATAATAAATAAAGTGTCCAAATCTAGTAACAGTACACCAGCAGTGATCCAGATGTGATTTTTTCAAGTGCTCCATTGCAGAGCATCTTCTCGACTTGGGTGGCCGAGGAAATCCAGATCATACACCAGCATCAAAGAAATTTCCTCTTGAACTTACTGTAATTTCTGCCCTTTGAAGCAGAGCCAAATTAGCCCTTGGGGTCGTTCATATCTTTCAGGGTGATCAAACCATTTTTACTCTTCATACTTCTTATTTTTAATTATGCAATCTCACTCCCGCATTAGTATATCTATAAGCAGTATAGCATATCTAACAAACAAGTACCTTTATATTCTTTCACTTCTAATATTGACAATTAATGAACAAATATAGGCGCTACCAATGGCCAGAGGTCCACAAATAATCAGTCACACTAGATGTGAACTTTGTTTCATTTCTATGTTTCTCTTACCTGTGCAAATGAGCTTCAGACTCTCTCTCTCTCTCTCTCTCTCTCTCGTCTCTCTCCAGGCTCGTCCCTCTCTCTCTCTCTCTCTCTCTCTCTCTTTCTCTGAAGGTAACCATGTTTTCATTCAGAAACGACCAATACACCAGATTCCCTCCCCACTGTCCCTACTATGAGCGTAAAATATCAATACGAAAATAGAATTTGCGGATCCAAACACGAGAAGACGCCGGGAAATCGGAGTAGGTGTCCGACCATGATTGGTTTCCTTCACCTATCATTACCTCAAAGGTAAAGGACCACTGCTTCCTCTCGCTGGCATCTCTTGATTGCGTCAAAAGATTGATGTATCGTTTTACATGAATATATCAATCGCTTATCAAGGTAATCTGTTCTTATCTGTCTCTCTTGTTCCTTGGTTTGCCTGAAAGGATTAGGAATTAAGAGAGAGAGAGAGAGAGAGAGAGAGAGAGAGAGAGAGAGAGAGAGAGAGAGAGAGAAAGATGAGAACCACGCAGACCATTTATGATATAACGAAACCTGACACATGTTCGTCATACTTGCCCGGGATTTTGCGCGAAAAATAATTGCCACAAAGAATACAATTTCTGTTGGACGTTTATGTTAAAAATAACCCTTTTTAGTTGTGTCGAAGTTTTGCTACTTACTCGAGTATTTTCAAATGGACCAGAGAAAAGCCAGAACATTACTAAATGAAAATCTTCGCTGAGTATACGTTGATAGGAAGTTGAATCCTCATTTGATGTTCTTATATGAAGTAAAGCTGGCACTATGAAATCAGATGCAAACTGCTGTTCCGTTATAACCTGTCTGAGCAATTGTACGTATGCGTAAATATATGTTCTCCTATAAGTTTGCCAAACTCACAGCAATCCAGTAATACTGCTACCATTACTATTACTTGTATTAATTCAATGTAGTAATTATAATAATGTCCTGTATATCTGGGTGGCGTGATTAGAATTAATTCCCTCATGTACAGTGGGGCTCAAATCTCATGCGACATGATTCTTTTTGTATCTCCATATTCTCAGACTCAACGTGACGTTGCCAAGTAGTGTTTTTTTTTCTTTTTTTATTGTAATGTCATTCATGTCGAAAAGTTTGCGAAAATTCACAGCTATGGGGCCTTAATTTTCCTTATGGTTAAATAGATATGATCCCTTTTATGCATTGGTATAACTCTTAATTTGTGTGATTTGAATTGATTTTTTAATTTTTTTTATCTTTACGTTGCTCAGTTCAAGTGTGGTGTGATAAGGTTAGCGGTGCCAGCAATGAAAGCACACTTAACATGCTCCTCGAACCGGTCAACATATCCGTCTGCAGCATTGTGACAGTAGGCCTAATATGCTCAACAGTCATAACAACAATTTCAATGTAGGAATATGAATTAAAACAAGTTTTATTTGAATGTTGAAGATTTCGGCTCGTTTTAGCTGCCTGTATGTTGGAAAATGTTTTATAGGCCTAAAAAAATAATCTAAGCCATCTGAGATGTGATCTGTTACTAATGAATTTATTTGCAGAGATCACCTGTTCTTTGAGGAATACGAATTACAACCAGTTTTCTTTGAATGTTGAAGTTTCAGGCTGTATTTAAGCTGCCTGTATGTTGCAAAATGATTTATAGGCCTAGGAAAAAAAAAAATAAATCTAGGCTTTCTGAGATGTAATCTTTACTAATGTTTTTATTTGTAGAGATTACCTGTTCTTTGAGGAATAAAAGATGATGATGATTTTGGTTATATGGAGAAGATGGTTATTAATCGAAATATCATAAGTATATAATACAAGGCATATGGAACACTTGTTTTTCAACTGGTTTACAATATTATTTTCTTAAAAGTCCTTCTGCTCGCTTTTGGTGTATAATTTATTCTTTCATAACTTGAAGTGCAAGAATGTGTAGATAACCTCATTTGCTTTCTGGCCAGAAATTGTTAATATAGAGATGTGAATGTTAAGTGTAAAGTAAAGAAACCTAACACCTTGGCCTAGGAATAATATCTTGGCTTTGACAAATAGGCGAATATTTGCTAGTATGCTACCAGTTTTCAAATATTTAAGAAAGATAACAAATAATTATGTATGAAAATCCAAATATTCCTTTCACACATAAAGTAAATGTTTTCAAGATAATTTAATGGTCGCTACTCATTGTAGACCTACTTATATACCAGGTGGTTGTTGTTGCACCGACACTAATACGTCACACATGCTCCCCTCACACGTTGATATCGGTGGGCGCATTCTACTTTTGTATATACATCATTTACATTTTTTCAGCGTTGAGGGTAAAAGCAATCAAAATAGGACATATTTCAAATTTTATGTTTGCTTTGGAAGCCTTATTAATGTTACGACATTTTTTTTCGTTCTTTCTTTATTTATTAACATTTGAACTGAGGTTTGATGGCGACTTCGTTTTGGTCAAATGCTTCAGCAATGAGTGAACGAAAGTTTTGAAAATGTTTCGTAAGGGTTTTTCTGAAATTTGGCTACACGTGACATTTTCTTACAATTTTTAAATATATGACAGATTTTACTCTTGTGAAACATATTATGGCCTTATTGTATGCGATACTCGCGTTTTTGCATTGAAATAAAAGATAAATATGGAGCATGCTAGGTTGCCAGTTAGGGAATTTTGAACGAAATCCTATTGAGTCATGTCGCATGAGATTTGAGCATCACTGTACAAAGTATCGTAAATCACCATCTTATAAATAGCCATCCTTTTCCTAAATCTACTGAAACGAAAGACCAAAGCTTCGAAAAGCTTCACAGGCAACGCAGGTCGCAAAAACATCACAGAAAAATAGTTACATTAGAAAAGTATTTAACGAAATCAAGGAAAAACGTCTGCCATACCAGCGCACGTCGCATTCTGTCGCATCAAAAATCGGGTCTTTTAATTACAAGATAATCTGAATATTTACAAGTTCGGGAAAAGCTATTAGCATCCTCCTCTCATGTTCTTAATGGCATTCTTGATTTTTTGGCAAACTTTCGGAGATCTGTCCAAAAGGCTTGTATTTCACTGATGCAAAGTTTCAGCTTTATACTGTAATAAGGCCACTTTATCATGTGATGCCTTCATAAACTGCAAAATGTATTCAAATTCTTGAAGATCATTTATAGTTTTAGTACTCTAATAAAAATATAGAATATTATCTATATATCAACTTATCTATCTATTATATTTTTTTATTTCTTGCGTCTCCCATCCCACCTCTATTTATTTTGGAACGTTATTGAAACGTTGAGGCAAATTTATAAATGTAATATTAGTAGAAAACTATTTTTGCGCTCTCTGCAACTTCCAGTCACCATTCTCCATCAGCAACGCCTTCATTACATCACAGTTCCCCGGAGCCCTGTTGTTTTGGATATAGGTTAAACAATCACAGTAAAACGTTTCTAGAATAAAATTCACGCGAAAACAGTGCCAATGAAAAGGTTAAAATGTTAAAAAAATGGCAACTGGCTACGTTAAGCATTGGATAAAGAACTCCAGTTGTTGGTGATGACTAATACGACATTTACTTAGGATTACAAGTGATATTTAAAGTCCACATTATCTACTTCTTGCTTATTCCAAATTCCTAAAACAAAATTATGATGAATCTGTCAAAGCTTCTCTCTAACCCTTATCATCTGATCCATTTAATCTCATTTTCTAATAAGAAGCAGGAAAGTTATTCGGCTTAGTTTAAATATCCCAAGTCATTCCACTCAAGCAGGAATTATACGGAAGATCTTTTAGGTGATAATGTTTTACTTGTTCCTGTCAACAATGGGAAAAGGCTGAAGAATTCTAATGAAAAGAGTACTTACATAGTATCACAGAACCTTAAAAACAGAATAGCATAACAAATTAAGCTAATTGTGACGAGTAAATAAATAACCATGACCCAAAAGATGCAAAGACTTAAATAAAGAAACGAGATTCCAAAAAGCACCACCCAGGGCCTTTCTTGAACCGAATTAATAACGTCGAAATATCAGAGCGACTATTTTGTCCATTTGCTCCGCGATATTTAGTGAGGAAGCAGACGAGATTTATTTCCGACCCTGCAATACTGCCGTATCAGTGACAGGAAACGGGAGGATGTATAAAGCGATAACCTTATCTCAGTGCCAAAGTGTTTGCAGTCCATGTCCCTGCCTCCGAGGCGAAGGGAATTATAGGCTCTTCATTGGCAGTTAGCAAATACATGGAATGGGCGGTGTGTCTCGGGATAAAGATGTCCACTCGGATTGATATCAGATTAGGCAGCGGATGTTTTCATGGGTTTAAGGTGGGATTGCCCTGGAAGAGGATCTTTAGCGCGTGTCTCAGTGAAGAAGAAATTTTATTTGTGAATAGAATAATCCAATTTTGTTTTGAGTTTAAGGTTTTGAAGGCTTGAGAGAATGAGACGATTTTTTATTGTTACAGCTTTAAAGTTTGAACTAAATAAGGTGATCTCGAAAGGTTTGGTGCACCTTCAGATATTTGCTTTGGCTGTACTTGTGAATGTGTGCATGTGTGTATTTCAATTAAATTTTCAGAGAGTAAACGATTTAAAAACATATCTTCATCTTTGTGAGGACATAGATTGTACTCACTAGTCGATCATTTTCATCTTTGTAGGATTTGAGATTGAACACATCACTCGATAAGTTCAGCAAATAATTCTGGATTACAATCATGATATAAATTCTAACCTTTCTTTTTTGTTGTAAATTAGTCCTCAACATTCGGATATCTTGCAATGAGTGTCATGATGTGACCCCTTAAGGAAACAGCATGTGATTAAGTCCAACGACAACTTTTTTTTATGATTTTAACAGTCGGTTGAACTGTCATATATATTTTTTGAGTATAAAGAAAAATAAATCCCCTCTCTCTCTTTTCAAGAGCCTTCTGTATTAAATTATTTAGCTTCTGTTGGCAATTTTATAATTTCAAACGGTAGTGATCAAAGATGAATAACAACCTTCATATCGCAATTGTTGAGGCGAATGAAAGCAATAACACTAAATGAAGTAGGTAATGATGGTGAAACCCTCCCGAATGAGATGTCTTAAAATGCAATTAAGAGAATCCTTTATCTCCCTATAATTAATCATTAAATCTTCTTTCGCCTTCGGTCTTTTTATTTGCCCTAATTTACGATTCCTTCAACGTTTTCTGACTGCTTTATGGCTTTTCCTTAATTGCCAACACTGCCATTCTCTTTCCCCTTTCTGGTCAATTACTCAGATTCTAAATTCGTCAAAAGTATCTATCCAAGACACTGTGTATTCATTAACAGCTATTATAAATATGCTTTTAATTTTCCGCTTCATGAGAGATTATTGAGATGCTGGGTAGTATTTGAGATATCCCAGTAATGTGTCAGAGATGAAATTATATTTGTATAGCAATAATGCATTGGTGACGTTTACTTGCTTCTGAGAATCTAAGCGAATACTAGAACGTAGAAAAGATCCTCTCTTTCGGTTGGAAAATTTTTCAAATTCTAATAGTAAAGCATATATTTGATACCTTCTTGTGAGTCCATGTCATCAATTATGGATTATCTTCACTTTGCTTACGAAAACGAAGAATTTTTGGGATTTCTGTTCACTGTACCTCTTCTTTGGAGTTCAAAGAGGAAGTGCAAGTTGCTAGGAACTTCTTTCTGTAATGGACTGACTT
>NC_087201.1:148346959-148349459 GCF_015104395.2 Macrobrachium nipponense
TGTCCTGCTAGTTGTGTCGATTTTCAGATCAAATGTATCACCATGAAATAAATCTTCTCATTTCGGGAAGGATTATTTTCGTTGTGTATCAACATAAATTAAATAAACAATTAAGGATTTTTCTGCTATTCGAGTGAAATAGGAATCAGTTAGCTCAAGCTAAAATATTATGAAAATGTCTCAAGTCAAATCACTAGTCAACGGACCATCGTCGACAAATTTGATGTGTTTGTAACTGATTTGTCATATCTTGAATACTCAAGACCAATAATATTTGTATCATTAAAGGTTTACATATTTTGATTTTTATTCTTAGATTAAGCATTTCCTCAACTACAGTGAACTTTAAGAAAAATTCGTAGTACAGTGAACTTTAAGAAAAATTCTACGAATTTTTCTTTCTTAGTAGGTTGTTATATCTAACTATCCAATAATAGGTACATACTTCTCTTGAGCAGTTTATCTAAAGCATGTGCCCCATCCTTATGACGAGCACTGGTTTATTAATTTTATTTATTTATTTATTTATTTATTTATTTATTTATTATTTATTTATTTATTTATTTATTTATTCATTGTAGCGGCATTAGTCAACATTCCTTTACGCATTTTACTTGTCTTTCATACTCTTTGGACATTGCGCAAAACTACAACTTTCTCATACAATGGCTTTCTTTAATTTTGGTCCCATACCTATGAGCAAATCCCTCGGCCATATCCTTTGGGAGTCTAGATATGATTCAGTCTAGTTGATAACCTGCATTAATAATAGATCAAATATCTCTATAAAAGCTGTTTCTTTGCATGAGAGAGAGAGAGAGAATTAGTAATTCTTTCCTTTTCACAAATATACAATGATCTTACGATTTGTCTTCTGTTCGTCCGCAATGAAACTTTGCACCACATTGAATAAAGCCAACCACCAAGTACTCATAAAATATTTTATAGCTAGACTTAGACTCTAGCCCGCTATTGGAGATGGTTTCTAAACATTTTCAGGCGTTTTCCCGCAGAAAGGAACCGCCTCGGAAATATGCAGACTCTATCAAAAGAGAAAGTTTCTTCAAGGAAAAGGAATCTCCATATCTATAGAGGCCTTTTTTTTATATATATAAAAGTGTACCCCTTTAGAGTGAGCTAGATAATATATATTGTCGTGTTTTGTTCTTATTGGGGAGATTTATATAATTTTAGATCTTAAAACCCGCGTTTTCTAAATAAGCAGAAATATCTAAAATATATTTGCATTTTGGGCAGGCTAATTTCCATACAAATTGCTCTTACGTTATCCTTATCTCTACTTGGTTCATGTTGAAGAAGTCTTATTTAAACTAAACAAAGAAATATTATTTGCTTTAGAACTTACATTTCCTTTCATGTCATTTTTATTTAAGGAGAAAGCTAATATGCGTCCTTACATATTACGTCATCGGGAAAGCACCCACAGTTCAGATTACTAATAATTATTAAGCATTCAATAACATTAAAATTCCATGTACTTTTTATCGTCATTTAAATACTTTTAGCTAACTGACCTAGAAGTAATGGTAAGATTTATCTCCATATTCCAAAAGCTTTTGATGATATGACTTGAAATAAATAAGTTATGGCGGTCTTGGAACAAATTTCGGAAGAAATACAACCAAGAAAATAAATCATCCAAAATCAGCATAAAAGCTTTTTTTTATAACTTTCTGTACGAAAGATGAACGGAAGTTTTCCTCTCTGCTTACACACACACAGCACACACACACACACACACACACACACACACACACACACACACACACTTATGCATATATATTATTATTATATATATAAATATTAATATATATTAATATATATAAGATATATATATATATACACACATATATATTATATATATACTTATATATAGTATATATATGTATATATATAAGATATAAATATATCAATATATATATATATATATATAATATATATATATATGTATAATATATAATACTATATATATACATATATATATATATATCTATATATATATATCTATATATCTATATAATATATATATAATATATGTATATCTATATAATATAATATATATATATATATATATATACATATATACATATAATATACTATATACAGATATATATATAATAGATATATATATATCTATATATATATCCTATATATATAGTATATATCTATTTCTAATATATTTATATATAATGTTAATATATATCTATAGTATATATATATATATATATATATATAGATATATATATATATATCTATATATTATATAAGATGTAAGTGTTACATAAAAAATATTATGGAACATGTATTATTCCATATATAAATAAGCCGATGACCCAAGGGGTCACCGATGAGATAGCAAGGAGTGTGATAGGGACTGGTAAAAGAATGTAGGCTAAGCCTTGGCGTGTTGTATCAGCGTCCTGGTTTGCATTCACCTGTGGTAATCAAATCCATCGTTGTGTAAACCAGGTCAAAGTGC
>NC_087201.1:148354459-148364263 GCF_015104395.2 Macrobrachium nipponense
TGGTAATGAGGTTTTCTAGGCAAGAGGTACTAAATGCACTGAAGAAGATGAAGAATGGGAAGGCAACCGGACCAGACATGATCCCGGTGGAGGCATGGAAAGCATTAGGAGATGAAGGAGTGGATATACTGTACGATCTTATGATAAAGATCCTTGAACAGGAAAAGATACCAAATGAGTGGCGTGGGAGTATATTGATCCCAATTTTTAAAGGGAAAGGCGATGTCCAAGAGTGTGGTAATTATAGGGGCATTAAATTGATGTCCCACACTTTGAAGATACTGGAAAGGATGATAGATGCTAGACTGAGAGAAGAAGTACAAATAGGTAAAGAGCAGATGGATTTATGAAGGGAAGGGGAACAACAGATGGTATATTTTGTCTGAGGCAAATAATGAGAAATTCGGGGAAAGACAAAGGGACCTACATATGGTATTCATTGACCTTGAAAAGGCTTATAGACAGAGTCCCGAGACAAGAGGTATGGAGGAGCCTGAGGGAGAAGATGGTGCCAGAGAAGTATGTGCGATTGATACAAGAGATGTACCGGAATGTATTTACCAGAGTGAGGAGCAGTGTTGGGAGACAGAAGGTTTTGAGGTGAGAGTAGGATTACACCAGGGGTCGGCTCTGAGCCCATTTATCTTAACATAGTGATGGATGTTATAATAGAGGAAGTAAGGGAGACAGTACCATGGAACATATTGTATGCGGATGATATTGTTCTGTGTGCAGAGAGCAGGGAAGATCTGGAAGTGAAATTGGAAAGATGGAGACAAGTACTGGAGGACAGAGGAATGAGAATAAGTAGATCCAAGACAGAATATATGTGTACCACCACTGAGGGGGATGATAGAGAAAGTATTCAGCTTGGTGGAGAGCAAATAAGGAGAGTTGATAAGTTTAAGTATTTGGGATCTTTTGTTAACGCTGGAGGAAGTATGGAAGAAGAAGTAAAACATCGGGTACAGGCAGGCTGGAACAACTGGAGAGCGGCCTCGGGAGTTCTTTGTGACAAAAGAGTGCCGCTTAGGTTAAAAGGAAAATTTCACAAGACGGTGGTAAGAACAGCAATGCTGTGGTACGGAAACAGCAAGCATGAGAAAAGCAGAGCAGAAGAAGATGGATGTGGCAGAAATGAGAATGCTTAGGTGGATGTCTGGGGTAACAAGAGTGGATAGGATCAGAAATGACTACATAAGGGGCGTCAACTAAGGTGGTGGAAGTATCAAAGAAAGTGCAGGAGGGGAGGCCTGAGATGGTATGGACACCTGTTTGAGGGAGAGATGAGGACCACGCTGGGAGACATACTATGGGAGTGGAGGTGCAAGGAAGAAGAAAGAGAGGGAGACCAAGAAAGAGATGGAAGGACTGTGTGAGAGGAGATTTACATGAGAAGGGAATTGATGAGGCAGAAGTGCAAGATAGAAATAGATGGAAACGGCTCATCCGAAACGGCGACCCCATATAAAAATGGGAAAAAGCTGGGAAGAAGAAGAGGAGGTGTATTCAATTTTCCTCCTACCTGCCCTTTCAGTGCATGTATACTTTAAAACATAAATGGGGAGGGGAGAGAGAGAGAGAGAGAGAGAGAGAGAGAGAGAGAGAGAGAGAGAGAGAGCTACTTAATGATTAAAGGTTTGGAGTAGGGGTTGGTTTGCATATCTAGTATCCCCTTCCACAATTTTAGTTTTTGTCCTTTTTTATTCCTTATCTAAAATTTAAGTTATTCATTTTTTCATTATTTAAGGTCATTTATTTTTGCAATTTATGCTTCGTAACTTTTTTCATTTTCATGACCTGCTATTAATTTTAACCGAGGTTATTTTGTCAGCAGAGTTTTCGTTGCTATCATCGATTTTATTTAATGTTTGCGATTGAAAAGTCAAATTGCACTGGGTTTATTCGCCATTCGACTGCTCGTAATCGCCATGAATTTCCCATTACAAGGGCTTTTATTTCGTTTTTACAATTTCAATTTCCCAAAAATTTATGTTCGTTTGCCGTGTTGAACCCTGGGTTTTAATTTTTTTTTTTTATTAGTAGAGGATACTTTTATTGCTTTGCTCGTATAAACTCTATAAATGGTTTCATTATCTTTTAACGATAAAATCCTATTACTAAAATTAATGAAACATGAATCCTAAGGGATATAAATGTGTAAAATAGGTTATACGTTGGAAGACAGACTAATATTTTTCTACAATCAAGGAGCAGAAAAACAAAAAATCAGTTTTTCATCGATATGGACGCTGAAACGTCTGACCTCTTCTGGATTAGTTTCGGGTGATTCATGTATCCAAGTTGTGGTTATCCATAACCAGATCCTTAAATGCATAAATAAGTGCCTTCAACTACTAAAGATGAATCAGCCTTGGGTTCCATAAACATCCTTGCAATTGTATTACAGTCTTTTGTAACGAAAGCAAAGACGGTGGTTGACTTCTCAAATTATATTGAAGATAGAATGATCATCTTGAGAAGTACTTCGAAGTTTACATAAAGCTTTAAGTAAATTATATAAAGTAAAATGAAATGTCAAGACTATCAACGAAGTCCGCTGTTTTATGAAACTCTTATTAATTTCGTAAATCTTATTTGTTTATTTTATAAAACTCACTTCTATGTTTAATAAAATCTCTTATAAATTTCATAAAACTCACTAATTTGCTTAATGAGACTCGGTTATTTATTTTGCAAGTCTCTATTATTTATTTCATGAAATTTGTTTATCGCTTATTTACTTTTATAAAACTCTTATATTTTTCACAAAACTATTTTTTCATACTACTCGCATATATTTTATAAAAGTCCCTTATTTGTTTCATAAAACTCGCTTAGTTGTTTTATAAACCTGGTTTATTTACATCATAAAACTCATTTATTTACTTCATAAAACTCTCTTATTTATTTCATAAACTTTGCTTATTTGCTTTAGAAATTTGCTTGTTTATCAGCCCTCATCACAATATTTCTGTTTTAGATTATCACAACTTCTCCTTAAATCATTTTACCTAATTAGACATAATCAGAGTGGTAATATTTACAAAACATTATATTTGAACTTTCAAAATGTATTTTGATTTTGTTTTTTTATATTTCTAATACTTTCATATATTCTATTCAACCAATATTCCTGTTTCCTTTGCACCATCTTTCATTATTTTTGTCAAACGTATATTATATAGATCAATCACTTAAGTAAAAAAAAAAAAAAAACTTAATTGTCCACAAGATGTCATCTTCCAACCATAACTGTGATGCATTTTCTCTCTCTCTCTCTCTCTCTCTCTCTTCTCTCTCTCTCTCTCTCTCTCTCTCATAGTCAATGAGACCTTTTTACCTGCGCACTCTCATGTTGATTGTCAGAAACTCGATACTTTTTTACTCAGCACAGCATTAAGAAAATAAATGCGATTCCTCCATTAAAAAAAAAAAAAATCGTAGTACTGGAATATTCTTCAACGATGTTTACTCCAGAGAATTCATTTGCTCAAATGACAACAATGATAATACGCTGGAAGATGCTTCTTGGATAATCTCAGTGCTATCTCAGTTTTGTTGTAGCTTTTCGAGGTTGTTTTACATATGTAAGAAAGGTTATGCAAGAAATATTTACTTTCAGGTAGGAAGCACTGGTAACATTAAACGCCTCTGTAGCGATGCAAAGCTTCTTATATTATTTATCTTACAGTTTGTTCATATTTTCGACAGATCCTTTCAGAATTCTTCTTTGGCTAAGCTTGGTCTACAGTGAACTTTAATTTTATTTTTTTTTTCTTTTTAACTGTGTTTTATGCAAGAGTTTTACTCAGACTTAAATTAGGGGTCAATTGCAAATTAACCATTTGTAGAGAACTACTTGAATTACCAAGGTTAGCCTTTTACTCATAATAATATTTTAGTTTTTTACGAAATATTCATATCTCATTAAATATATTTTAATCCATATTACTACGTCTTTATAATACGTACAAATTATTCCAGCAGTTTCTGTTATTTTTTTTCTATTTGCTTTTAACATTTAACTTTCCTCTGAGGAAGACTTAGTTTAATATACATTTCAGAAATAGTAAAGTACCTTCGCAAGTACTTTACGGAGATTTTAATTGAGCACACATCGGTTATGCTGAAAACTTCACGTAATCTGGTGAATTTCCTTAGGAACAAATAAAGAATTTTTTCTCTAGTGTCTTATAACAATTCATTCCTGTTCAAAAACTAGGACGAACAACTTTCGTCTCTTAGTAGAAATCTCATTGGAATCCCACCAACAACCAAGGAAGTTTCCAGCAATATTATTTTTACGAAGAAATGTTCAGCGTAAATCAAACCGCTTGACATATTCACGTTCTAAACATGAAGGATTAAACCGACCGAATGACTTGACTGATTATGACCTGCCTCAACGATTTTGCGCGTGTCCGAGGTAACTGTCTGTAGTTTAATTAATCAAATATCTCGGGAGGAACAGATTTCGATCAAAAATTTTAAAATCATTCAGCTCCGACTTTAATGTCTAATGGCCATAAATTTCTGCAAGATATCGATGGGAGTTGGACGATTTTTCACTCGAGGAAAACAATTCACTCGTTTTATGCACTTGTTTACGGAAAGGGACGTATTTTATCATTTCTGTAATCGAAAAAAAGTGATAGTTTGAAAATTGGGACATTGCGTTCTACGAATTCTTATTTTAAAGAATTAATGCTAATCACTAGTGTTAAGTTGTTTTTTAAGGCCCTTTGCAGTTGGAGGCCATGCCACGGTTAATGTAGATGATGATGATGATGATGATAATTATGATGCCATAATGGAGTGTGGTAGTTCTAAAAGGAAGGACATTTCTCCCCTTGGCCGTTAATCAAATCTCTGCACATAGGAGATGTTCCTTCATTTTCTATCCGTATCTACGAAGATTAGGTTAAAACTGATCCCAATAACAATTTTAAATCTCGGGGTTCTTTATTAAAATTAAATGCACACAAAGTTACAAACATAAAAACACTCATAAATGAGTGCCTCTTATACTATAGTTGATTCACTTAAGGTAGATTCTTGGGTGAGCTCTATGCCTACGAGACGTTTGTTTGGCGGCCTCTGATTGGCTGATACCGGGAGGTAGGTCGTCGCTCAGTGCCATATTTTTCGTCTGCAGCTTGGAAAACTAGCAATATATTTTTTTTATTTCTTCGTTTATCTTATGTGTTGCACAATACGGGAAAGTTGTGGTCCTACCAAACGAATCGGTATTAATTGTACAACTAAATCATGATTACCTGAAATCGATAAAATAAACACCAAGGAATTACAAATAGTTAAAGTGAAGATTTTTTATCATTCATGCGATCAAGATGATAGAAAACTTGTGTTTTCATACAATAAATTCATCCTGAATATGCTGGTGCTTTCCGATTTTAGATGTGTGTGATGTGATAGAAGAAAATTAAGAATATGTCTTCATATCCGGCTTCTGAGACGACTTTCAGTACAACTGCTGACACTCGCTTACCTGGTACAGGGGACACGACCTGGGATTCAGATCTGATGAAGGTTTTGCTTTCGGTCACTTACACTCTCTCATCTCTTTCTCTTTCTCGCTTTTTCAGTCTCATATATCGAACGATTTGTTTCGTTACCAAATTAAATAGACAATTGAAACTTCTTGTGAAAAATATTAATAAATTAGGATTATTTTTCAACTATAGCTAAATTTAACATGAAAATTTTTAATATGGAGAAAACAATCAAATCAAGCATATATATATATATATATATATATATATATATATATATATATATATATATATATATATATATATATATATATATATATATATATTTCACCTTCTTATCTTGTGCAAAACTTGAGATGAAAAAGGAAAAATAAAAACATTGCTAGACAATAGTTTTCTAGACTGCAGACGAAAATATGAGAGACTGAGGGACGCCTACCTCCTGGTACAGTATGCAGCAAAACTCGAGTGACCCGATTTCAGTGATTTTCGTTCAAAAAGTGACTAACTGGCAACTCTTACCTTCTTCACATTTCTAATGACACTGAATTGCAACGGCGAAACATTTTGGAACTTCGCTCATAAAAAAGATACAGTTCATTTAGCATGGTTTTATAGTATAATGTTATATATTTTTTTATCAAAATATAGCTAGGTCATTAGAAAAAACATTAACACCTTAGTTTTTAATCATGGTAAATATAGAAAAGACGTAAATATTAAACGAATTTTACATGTTAGCCATCATAGTAATTTATTTAATGTAATGAACGTAACGGAGATGTAGTTGTGGGCGTGGCCTAACATTACGTCCAACTGTGGTCATTTGCCAAACATGGTTGGAGCAACCCGACAGCGACCGGAACGTCACCCAACAAGGAGAGCTATAGTTGAGCTGCATCTCGCCAGATTTTCAAAAAAGACATAGCTAATGGCGTCTTAATATCAACAAGACAACTGTGTATAGATGGCTAAAACGATACAACGACGGAGAAGGATTGAAAGCCACCCTAGATCTGGTAGACCCCGCTGCACAACCGCAGAAGAAGACGAAGTGTTAATTAACTTTATAACCAAACACCCGTTTTCGTCATCATTTTCAGTGAAACGAGAAACAAATATACAAAAAAACATCAGTTGACCACTGTAAGACGTCGGTTTCGAGAAGCTGGTCTTCTATGTAGGAAACCTGCGCTCAAGCCTCTACTTACACAGACGCATATTGACCATCGTCTCGGGTTTGCGCTCGAATATCTGTCCAAGAGCGAGCAGTTTTGGGTAAACTGTTATTTATTTTGTGACGAGAAGACTTTTTGCAACGACCAACAGGGAAGACTGCACTGCTGGCGTCCAGAAAAACCAGGTAATGAACATTTACTTATTTTGCCTTATATTTTTACGTGGTAGCCTAGGTGTGATATACTTGTAATTATAGGCCTAGTCTGTATATATGCTAAAGCTTTAATGAATAGTAATTCCTCTTACACTGGTTTTTAAACCTGCTGACAAATATCTTTAATGGAAGTTACGATGTAATCAGGGAGAATAATGCAAGAGAAGATATAAATTAATCTGACCTAGGGTGGGAGTTGGGAATTGTCATTACTGAGGAAGCAGTTTAAATGTCTATAAAATCCCGCCTCCGCTTCGACCGCCTGCGCTTCGAAGTGTTGCTTGGCGGGAAACCAGTCGCAGGAGGAAGTTCGTGCTAGCTTTACTTCGAGTCTCGTGAATGTTTGAATACACATTGCACTGACTTAAAAGTCGTTTAAGGTTACTATGCTATGACAACTTTCCTTATGCCTCTTTTCCGAATTCATAATATATACTATTAGGCCTACAACCAAAGATTTCTTTTAATTATTTCACTGTAAAACTAAGTCTGGCAGAAAATACAACTGACGTAGCTGTTTCTAATATTTAAATAAGTTTTGGTTAAATGCATATTAAAGAACTGTATATAATATATATATATATATACTATATTATATATATATATTATATATATATATATATATATATACATAGTTTTATAGAATAAACCTTATAGTGTTTTCTTAACAATGCACTTTCAAGTCTTAAAAGTTAAAAGTTCGGTGTTATAGCAATATTACTGAAAGTATGGCTTAATAAAAGCGCCAGTTCGTTTTTTTTCTAATCCATAAGATCTATTGATGAGAGGAAGAACTGCAGTTAAAACAGTTTCTTTTATATTTAAAAGTAAGCCCACTGTTCATTGTTTCTCTCCGAATATCTGTAATTTATAATTTTCTCTAATCCTTCTCTCTATTTTTTTCAGATTTGAGGATAAATATGTAGAACCAAATCGACGAAGTGGGAGGATAACCGCTGGCCTTTGGGGTTGGATGGCGTCTTGCGGACAGGTGCTTTAGTGCCAATCCATGAGCGATTAAATGGCAGGCAGTATGTTGACATTCTTGACGAGGTGCTGATTCCATCTGTTAGGATGCTACTGATTCCGGAACCGTTGCCCATATTATGGCAATGGACAACTCCTCTGTTCATATGCATGCCAGTAAGAAAGTGGTTACAGCAGGCATCCAGAAGTTATTCGGATCGACTGGCCTGCAAAATCTCCGGATCTCAATCCCATTGAAATTTATAGGCCATTATGACAAAGGAATGGATGGCTCCGTTCTGAACAGTAAACAAGCCATCATAAGCCATTACTTGTCAGTGTGGGAGTTCAATGCGTGGGGAAAATATTTGCAGTAGACTGGTTGACAGTATTCCTAGACGGCTTAATTCGGTAATAGACAACCTAGGCTCACATACTAAATAAATAATTAACCCCTCATCTCTCTCTCTCTCTCTCTCGCCTCTCTCCTCCTCTTCTCTCTCTCTCTCTCTCTCTCTCTCTTTCTCTCTCTGTATGTATGTATGTATGTGTAGCTATATATGTATGACGTGTTTTCAAAAGACGTTGTGTTTACTCTATTTGTTTGCTGGAATTTGTATATTATCACAGGGACCTATGTATTTCAAAGAATTATACGTATTTTTAAAAATAATTATATTGGTATACCATTTACTTAACCTATACCGTTTTTATTATCAATCATATTCATTGTTTGCTACTTGGTTTATTAATGCCTTTACTAAGTACCGTTATTATTATCAATCATATTCATTATTTGCTGCTTGGTTTATTAATGCCTTTACTAAGTTACATTTCTTGAGATCTACCTAAGATTTCATTAGACCCAACTGGTGAAGGGTGCAATAGTGGCAACCCGCCAATGGCTTAGCTTGCCTTACCCGTAGGCCAAGTGCACTTCGCGCTTACTTCGATTATAATCATTTCTCATTAAGCCATATAGGCCTATTGAATTGAACAATAATGACGGAAGTATACCCACACAAAGACTGTGGAAGAATTTCACAAATCCTGCTTTATGGTCTTATAGACACCCTTCATAAAGTTACAAAGATTTGATGCAACTTGTTGCGGTCTGGAATATAGCCCAGTATGTTATAAAGCCAATAGCATTGGCCTAGCCATTATTGTTTATAATACGTTGCAGTTGTCATTCTGTAGAATCTTGCACTCGACAGTTGTAGCTGATAATATCCGACCTGATTATAGTCTTCCATTCCTAAAGTAAAAGTAAAATATATAAATTAGTTTTGTGTTTCTAATAGCGAAGATTACTCTTCACCTCGCTTATTTATTCAGTTATTATTATTTACTTTTCTTCAAACTGAAGAAACCCTCGGGAGACTAGACTTATGTAGCCACTAGCTATAACCTAAGCCTAAGCCATAATTTATTGCAAGTATCGAAATCATGATCTCGACTAACATTTGCTTTATACACAAAGCCACAAAAGCTAAAAGTAATAACTTCGAATTCATATCCCAAATAAATGCAACCCATTTTTATCATTAGACTATGCTCTGCTCAACTTTTCTCTTGCTCTCCATCGCGATGTCCTCTTTCACAGTGGTCCAGACTGACGATTCCACACACTCATGGAAGTCACGGTGATCTGAGGTTTTCATGCTACAGTAACGTATTTAGTTTTCGTTCAGAAATATTGTAGCGTGAAATATTTTTGGTTTTCAGGTTCCAATATATTTCAATTATAAGATTCTATATAAGAAGTGACCAACTTTTCCTCATATATACACTTTATAAAAATAAAAACGAGATTTAAATACTAAGTGGCAACTTGAGAACAACGCTTGTCCAGTACAAAAATAAAAAAGTCACAACGAGTTTTGCTGCATACTGTACCAGCGAATCAGAGCCGCCAAACAAACGTCG
>NC_087201.1:148364763-148434763 GCF_015104395.2 Macrobrachium nipponense
GAAATTGCAGCCCTCTAACCTCAGTAACTTTTATTTTATTTAAGGTTAAAGATAACCATAATCGTGTGTCTGGTAACGCTATAGGACAGGCCACCACCAGGCCGTGGCTGAAAGTTTCATGGACCACGGCTCATATAGCATTATACACTGTACTGAACACTTGACTGCAGCGAAGAAACTTCGGGGCATAGTATACTTGCTACTGTATATTCGAAAGTTATAAGTACAGTAAGTCCATAAAAATTACGGAAGCGCATTTTCATGATCATCGCGAAATTTCTTTCCTTCCAGGAATAATCAGAGGCATAACTTCATTTAACTGAGAGACCGTGAAATATTGATAATGCAAGTTATCCTTACCTTATGCATACTGGGATACCATCACTGCCTCGCGCATTTAAGGTAACCGAATCCGAAGAAACTTTGGCTGATATTCATGGAGTAGTTCAGCTACAAGAGTCCTTCACGCTCGAGAGATACAGAGAAACAAACACGAAGAATGAAAAGAAGAAGAGAGACTGTGACGACCTAAATACTGTCACAAGAAAAGAAGAAATAAAACGACCTTTGTCTTAAAACGTCTCATCCCTCACCAAATGGCAGGGGAGTGTTTCCTTCTATCAGAGGGAGAAAAAATGGAAGTGTTAGGTATTTATGTTTATAACTACCTATTACCAGAGGTTATATTTGTGTTTACAGATACTTACTACTCATTAAGCATAACTACCCTGTTAACTATCTTGTCTTCTTTTAAACTGTATATCATTATAAGTTAGTCTTAAAAATAAAGTCATTCAAGAAGGATCTATCTGAGTTTCGTGTCCATCCAAATATACTTCAATGGCGACGAGGAACTGACTCACGAAAGGGAAAATTAAGGATGGCGCATTTGGGGAACATAGCAGCATATGACAAATCCGAGGACTTTGAAGATTATGTCGAAAGATTTGATCAGTTCTGCTTAGCAAATGACATAACAGAGGAAGATAAGAAACGGGCAGTTTTCTGAGCGCCGTCGCGCTCCCTACATATGGACTTCTGAAAACATTGCTTGCCCCTAATAAGCCCTCATCAAGGACTTATCGAGAACTTACTGAGCTTTTGAAAAATCACCTCCACCCAAAACCCATCCTGATAGCTGAACGTTTCAAGTTTTACAATAGGAAACAACGTCCAAGAGAATCCATCACTGATTATGCAACGGAGCAGCGGAAATTGGCGGAAACATGTCAGTTTGGTGCTTTTCAAGAGGAAGTTTTAAGAGACTTGTTTGTTATTGGATTGGCCAACCGCTCGGCACAGAGGAAACTATTAAGTGAACAGGAGCTTGACTTAAAGAAAGCATTTTCGATTGCGCTAAGTCAGGAAATGGCTGATGAAAACGTCAACGAAGATTCAGGGTCAAACTCAGGAGGTAAAAAAAAGTTGTTGGGCCGAAAGCTTCTCTCCTTGAGTGTTACCGTTGCGGGAAGACAAACCATAAGGCTGATGTTTGTTTCCATAAGGATACTGAGTGTAATGGGTGTCATAAAAAAGGACACCTCGTAGAATGTGCCGAATGGAAAATCACACCACAGCCAATCGAAATTGGAAATATGGAAAGACAAGGAAGGAAAAAACGATCGACGGTCAACATGGCAGAGGAGAAGAACCAGCGCTCGGGAAGAAGAACTACAGAGTGCAAACTACAGGATGAATTGGTGCATACATTGAAATACTGTGTTAAGAAATGAAAGCAAGACATAATAAGGTTCCAGAGATAATAGTGAAAGTTAAATTAAATGGGATACCAATTGATATGGATTGGACACGGGAGCTTCTGTGTCACTGATAAGTGAAGAGTTCTACGCTAAACATCTGAAAAATACAGTACTTCAATCCAGCGATATTGTGCTGAAAACCATGACAGGAGAAAAAAATAGAAGTCGTCGGGATATGCTACGTAACTATGGAAGTTCATGGACACAGAGTGGAGGAAGTGCCATTGTATGTGGTACAGGGGAATGGACCCTGCCTTATTCGGTAGAGACTGGCTGCATTTTGCGAAATTTGACTGGAAAAAGTTAGCTGTAAATCATCTGCATTCTGGTATTCTGAAAAACTCAAAGTTAGAAGAACTGTTAAGGAAATATGGTGATGTCTTTTGATGGTGAACTGGGTGGGTACAGCCAAGAATATAAAGGCTCATATTCGTGTAAGAAAGGATGCAAAACCAATCTTTTATAAAGCGAGGACAGTTCCTTATGCAATCATGGATGCTGTGAATGCAGAACTTAGAATTGGAAGGAATTATTGAGAAAGTTGACTATAGTGAGTGGGCGGCACCTATAGTGCCTGTTTCAAAAGACAATGGTTCCATTAGGATCTGTGGTGACTTCAAGGTCACCATAAATCGTTATGTGGGAAAACCTGAACATCCAATGCCAAATCCAGATGAACTATACCAGCGACTGAACGGTGGAAAAAACTTTCTCAAAGTTAGATTTATCGCAAGCTTATCAGCAAGTGGAATTGGATGAGGAATCTAGAATATGTCACGATTAACACACCACTTGGTTTGTACAGATATACACGTTTACCATATGGTGTCTCAGCAGCACCACAACTTTTTCAGTCTTTAATGGATAAAGTTAAAGTTCTGCAAGGAGTGCCTTGTGGATGCAACATAGATGATATTAGTCTTACTGGGAGAACCGAAGCTGAACATTTACACAATCTTGAAAGGTACTTGAGCGGTTGCACATCAATGGGTTGAAATGTAATTTGTCGAAATGTGAATTTATGAAGCCCTCCTTGAAATATTTGAGTTTCATTGTAGATGAAGAGGGCATTCATATGACGGAGGATGCCATTGCAGCAGTCACGGAGGCACCAAGGCCAGAATCAAGGTCTGAAATGCAATCCTTCCTGGGGCTGGTAAACCATTACCGTCGCTATGTGCCAAATCTCTCATCAGTCGCAGCGCCTCTCACGGAATTACTGCATAAAGACAGAAAATGGCATTGGTCAGTAGAGTGTGAAAGAGCTTTTTCCGGGATTAAAAAAAAATGCTGACCACTGAAACAGGAGTATAGTGCACTATGATTTGAGTAAAACCTGTGACGTTGGCAGTAGATGCATCACCCAAAGACTTGGAGCAGTGCTTTCCCATATCACCAGTAACGGAGAAAGACCAATTGCTTAGCATCAAGAATGTTAAACACCCACTGACGTAACTATTCCCAAATTGAGCGTGAGGGTTTGGCAATCATCTTTGGACTACGGAAGTTTCATCAATATTTATATGGTCGTAAATTCACCCTTATTACAGTACAAACACTGTCATACATTCTGGGACCCGAGGAAGGGCATTCCAGTCCTTGCAGCTGCAAGAATACAACGCTGGGCTATACAGTTACAGCTTATTGATTATGACATTGAATTACGTCGTTCAAGTGACAATGGAAATGCTGATGCACTCTCACGGTTGCCTTTACCAGATTGTGACTCCGATGCATCAGATAAGCATGTAAACTGGACACAAGAAGCAACTGCATTTAACATGCACCAGGTGAACTCTCTTCCTGTTACTGCGAAATCTGTTGCAAGGGAAACTTTGCATGATGCTGTACTGGCTAGAGCTTTATATTATACAAGAAATGGATGGCCAGAACTCTGAGGACATAGCACAGGAACTGAAACCCTTCCATAGCCGTCAGCGTGAGTTTTCAATTGAAGAGGGATGTCTTCTATGGGGTGCCAGGGTGGTAATACCGTCGAGGTATAGGATTCAAATCTTAGAAGAGCTACATGGTGGTCATCCGGGGATTGTTGGGGATGAAAGGATTAGCTCGCTTGCATGTGTGGTGGCCGAATATCGATCAAGATATTGCAAATCACTGTGCAAGGGTGCTCTGCTTGTCAGGCTACTCAGCAATGCCGACTCGTGCTGAGGGGTAATCCGTGGAAATGGCCTTCTGGTCCGTGGAAAAGAGTACATGTTGATTTCGCAGGACCATTCCTGGGACAAATGTAACCTCATTATGATTGATGCATATTCAAAAAGAAATGGCCAGAAGTAGCCAACCCAATGAAATCAGTTACAACTATGAATACCATCGAGATCATGCGGCGGGTATTTGCTCAGCATGGGGTTTGTGTAGAGCTCGTGTCTGATAAATGGAAGACAGTTTGTGGCTGAGGCTTTAAAGAGTTCATGACCCAAAATGGTGTAAAGCATATACTGATACCCGCTTATCACCCAAGCAGTAATGGGCAGGCCCGAAAATACAGTAAGAACATTCAAACAAGGAATGAAAAGGGCGATGAGAACATTGCAATCGTGTAATACATCTTTAAATACAAGTTGTGTCAATTTCTACTGACTTACCGAACTACACCTCACTGTACAACAAAGCGCACGCCTGCAGAGCTCATGGGGTCGGCAGTTACCGCCTCTCGCTTTGATTTACTACACCAGATGCATCTCAGCGAATTGAAAGAAAAGCCTCAGAGAACGAGAAACCAATGAGGAACTCGATATAGGGGACGTGGTACTGGTTCGGGATTATCGTCAAAATACCAAGAAGGGCATATGGACTCGAGGAGTTGTGGTTTTCTTAAATTGGGTCCATGCACATACAATGTACAAGTGGACGGTAACTTAAATATGGAAGAGGCATATTGATCAAATGAGACTGATCTCCAATGATTCTCAAGATAACAAAAATGAACTTTTAGCACGTGATTTTTCAGAGTTGTCAGCTATCCAGACCCGCCATTACCAGAGAGTTTCATAAATACTCGTGAAGAGTTAGGCGATGCAGTTGCAGGTGGCAGAGAAGAATGAAATCCCAAATGTAGAAGAAAAGGAGGCGGCAGCTGCAGAAAAAATATTGGGAAATGAAAATGGTAATACTTCTGATGACTCACCTGATAGTTCGATATCTGAATTACCAAAACTTCGAAGGTCTACCAGACAAAGTAGACCACCTGACTATTTTAGAATGTAAAATGATTAATAGTATTATGTATGTTTTGTATTTATTCAAAGCTATGCCACCATTTAATTATTGATTGCTTTTATCCTTTTATTTGCTTTAATCTTTCATTCTTTTTCCCGAGGGGGAAAAGGTGTTAGGTATTTATGTTTATAACTACCTATTACCAGAGGTTATATTTGTGTTTACAGATACTTACTACTCATTAAGCATAACTACCCTGTTAACTATCTTGTCTTCTTTCAAACTGTATATCATTATAAGTTAGTCTTAAAAATAAAGTCATTCAAGAAGGACCTATCTGAGTTTCGTGTCCATCCAAATATACTTCAGGAAGAAAAGAGGAATATCGATTCCAAGTAGATTCTAAAATTCGGAGAACGAGATCGTTAGAGGTCAGAGCGTTTCCTTGACTCCTAGGAGTGTGAGTAAATTTTATTCAGAAATGGACCCGTCACCGTCAAAGCGATGTGTCTTTTCATCGCATATGGTCACAAGTTGCACAAAGGGTCGAACCATCGATTTAAGGAAAGAAAGTAATTGACAGAAGACTTCTAAAAGAATTTGTTTAGCAAAATGGAAATTTGTTAGGACTTCAGAAACAAAACTAATCATTTATCTTATTGAAACATTAAATTGCTAATTAAACTTTCTTTTTTTTTTCTAAATCGTTTTATGATATAACAGCATATGACGTTTTGAAAAGAGAACCATAACAGTTTCTACACACATAAGGAGTTCTGATCTCTCTCTCTCTCTCTCTCTCTCTCTCTCTCTCTCTCTCTCTCCCCTCTCTCTCTCTCTCTCTCTCTCTCTCTCTTGTTACTTTAGATAAAATTATTCCATTTTTTGCATTCCATCTCTCTCTCTCTCTCTATCTCTCTCTCTCTCTCTCATTACTTTAGATAAAATTATTCCAGTTTTGCATTCCATCTCTCTCTCTCTCTCTCTCTCTCTCTCTCTCTCTCTCTCTCTCTCTCTTGTTCCGTTAGAGAAAATTATTCCATTTTGTTTTTTGCATTCCTTACCTTCATAGTAGCTTATGTGATTACATCTCTTATGTCAGTGCATCTCTCTCTCTCTCTCTCTCTCTCTCTCTCTCTCTTAAATAAAAGTAGCGTTCGTATCCCCTTACTTGATTCCCTTAAGACGGAAACTCAGTTTCCTCCAATTAAAGTGGAAAGAAGCTTCTCAAAATATGAAGGCAATTTTTCTCCTATTGCCGCCTTCTAGATACAGGAGGAAGAATAATTTTATAATGCTCATTTTACGAGTCCAAAAGCTTCATAATTCAAGTTAATTAACCTTTTCCATTTAGTATTCCTTCACTGAGAGCTGTTTGTTTTTCTGAACGAAATATCAATGTTTGGGGTGGGGATAGAACAAGCGTTTCTTTGCTTACTGGAAGCATCAGAGAAACAAGAGATCCTGTCTAATCTGATTTTAAAGTTGAGTCTTCGCTGCATTATGCTTTCTTTATCGTAGTGTGAAAAAAAATATGACGACGCAATTTATAACAGTTTCACAGTACGTGGAAGTCTTATCTTATCATAAAGATAATTAATCTTTGCACTGCTTCTACTCCTTTTTATAATAGTAATAATACCTACTACAAACCCCATTTTGAAATAAAATGTGCAAAAGTATGTTTGCCATATGATTTCCGTTTTGTAAATATGTAAAGATTGTCGTTTATTTTACTTATACAGCGTTGGATAGGTATTGGAACTACAGCGAAGTAGATAAGAAAAGTAGATTACAATTATAGTATCTAAAAAGCCATATAGATTTAGATAAGACAATTAAGAACCTATGAATTACTTGGAGTACATGTCTTGAGTAGAAATACTATGTTGCTATTATAAACAGTCTGCATAACTCTTTTATCCTGATGACAAACTATTGAAAATTATCTAAATATAAAAATATCTTTATTTTTTCAAGAAAGACTTCCTTCCTTCTCGATATCCTCGTGTCTTCTGGAAGTCATTTACCCGGACATTTCTGAATTCCAAAAGGGAAGTAAATGAAGAGGTTCTTTTTCTTGGGCAGGAGTCAAACTTCATAGCAATGTTTGCTTTACTGCTGTTACAGCCACTTGTCTTCCTACTGTAATGCTTCGCAGGGAAGCTACTGACGAAACCGTTCTGTTATTTCCAGTCCGAACTGATTTCATTAATCCTATTTGGATCTCCTCATCGAGAAATTCTTAATTTGTCGAGGTTATTTTTATATGAATGACTAAAAATCAATCTTTAATGTAGGCTCTGTTTGTCCCAGACATTTTTTATTTTTCTGGATTTTTTCTTGCCTTGTTGAAACTTTTAAAATGCTTTATATATGCTTATTTTATATAAATATTTCCTGAAAATCAAAAAGACCAGTCTTCTTGTTTGCAAAACAGTATCTCTAATGCCTGATTCTTTCCAGATTTTCTGTTCCTGTAGAGGATCTCCCGCCTACCTTCTGTCTTATTCATAATTACGATAATGCTCCAAATTCCTAAGTATTCGTTGCCGATTGCTCCTGGTTGTGCAATGTTGCCCACATTTAGTAGAGGTACTGTCTGATCTTATCAAGGCCAATTTCGGTAATGCATTAAACTGAAAAGGCAAAATAGAGTAGCCTTAAATTCCAATGGATCAAAATTTCTGCCGTCCTGATTTTCGAATCAAGAAAATAAGAACCAGTTCTCAATATTTTCTGTATATTTCTGAGAGAAAGCTCCCCTAACTTGTCTTGTGAATATGATATATTTCACCTTCAAATCCACAACAAAAATAAATAAAAAATAAATCCTTGAATAGAATATGGCTTTCTTAGGAGAGCGCTTTATCACTTCTTTCCTTTGAAAGGGTTGAACCAAAGGCAATTTATCTAGGCATTGACGACACAATCTCTCCTTCTATAGAGTTCTATCCTTTCCGTAAGGGGACCCGATTTCTTTGGCAGGGTCTGTTTTCTTTGGTCTAGAAAAGAAAAAATCTGGTTTATCTGGAGCCAGTGTAGAGAACTAACTTAATTCCTCAGTTCCTTTCATCATCAAGAGTTTCTGCAGCTCTCTCTCTTTCTCATCCTCTCTCTCCTTCTATAGAGCTTCTACTCCTTTCCGTAAGGGGACCCGATTTCTTTGGCAGGGTCTGTTTTCTTTGGTCTAGAAAAGAAAAAATCTGGTTTATCTGGAGCCAGTGTAGAGAACTAACTTAATTCCAGTCCTTTCATCATCAAGAGTTTCTGCAGCTCTCTCTCTCTCTCTCTCTCTCTCTCTCTCTCTCTCTCTCTCTCTCTCATATCACTGCATCGTTCAAAGATTTTGTTCCGTCTGTTTAAACTTCTTTCATACAAGTCATAATTGTATGTAAATGAGATAAGTATTCTGAAAGAATCCATAAGCCATTCTTTCAGTTAATCAAAGATATTTTTGCAAATGAATTGTGAAAATATATTTCTCTAATATGAATCGCAACGTTAACAAAACGTTTCCATGGTATATTCGCTGCTATTAACCTTTCTCAAAATTGTTTATCATTATATGTGAAAGAAAAAAATATTTTGATAGGAAAATGGGTATTGCATTCAGAATTTTCAGTCAACTAAAGAAATGGGGAGAAGGGAGTGAAAAATGCATTTGAAAAAAAAACATAAGATTATTTATGTACCATGATATTTGGCATATTAGCAAAGGGCCTTCGAGATGCAAGGATGTCTCCACTGTTTATGAGCAGATAAATAATACACTCAAGAACAACTAAATAAAATAAACGAAAATTTGGAGCAACTGATACGTATTCCTATCGAATTCAACAACTTGCTACATCTTATCGATGATGAGAGCCAGTAAATAAATAGAGCAACTGATTTTTATTATGAATTAATCCCCAAATAAAAATGAAAATTCTTCAGAATAATAGGAATTTGTCACAATTTCACAATACACACACACCAAAAAAGGTTTTTATAAGGGAGTTTTCTAAAAGTGATTGAGTACAATTCGTTTAATTATGACCATTGCATAAAGCAACTAAAGGTTATCAATTACATTCCTGAATTCATCTCCGCAAAGAAACAGAGGCACACAACAGAGCCTACGAAAAATTATTACCAAAGATATCATCAGTCACAAACTGGCGAGAGTTTATATGATTCTGGTAAAAAAAAGGAAAAAAAAAAATTTACCGAGACCTTTCGAAAGCAGAAAACACGGAGGGAACTCCTTCATATGCTATCCACTAAATCATTACACTGGTTTACAAAGAAATTTAGGCAAGCACAAAAATACCCGTTTTTACCTAATTTAGGGGTGCTGAATTCAAATTTTAAATCCGTTTTTACTCATCACCTCTAGTTATCTATCCTGTTTTATCTGTTATAAGCTGCTGCAACTCTTGAAATGTGCATATATATTCTCTGTTTATACTAAAATGAGACTATTTAAAAGCCAGAAAACTAGAGGTGATAGAGCAAAACTATTTATAAATTTGAATTTAGCACACCCAAATTAGCAAAAAACACCTATCCCCATTCTTGCCTCAGACCATTTTTTTTTTTTTTTTTTAAACCATTGAATTATCAGCCACTTTTTCCTGACCTACCAAATCATTTGGAGGACACAGGCCCCACCTTCCCTTTCCCAAACGAGAACGGGTGCCAGAATATTCTGTGTCCTGTAGAGAGGAAGGATGAGCAGTTGATAAAAGAGACGATTGTGGAAGGGAGAGAGAGAAGAGAGAGAGAGAGAGAGGAGAGAGAGAGAGAGAGAGAGAGAGGATCAAGCAATGAATGATGGATTCTTATAAAAAGTCAATTTCCATGAGTGAAATGAATGACGAAAGAAATGTGAATAAAGAATCCATTTCATATAATTCTCATTCAATGAAAGGGAAAACTGCTTCAAAATATTCAAAGTTTTGAAACGCTGTACCTACAGTAGTCAATAGCACATTTACAGTATAATTTCTTTAAATTAATGTTTAACAGATTCGTCGTATAATGGTATCCACTTAATAATTCTAAAGAAAATAACCTGTAAACCTCCGACTCTATATAGAAGACTATTTTATCCCGTTAGGTAAGAAAGAATTCTTTTGAAAAAATATTTTTGGCACATAATGAAATTTGAAGCGGGAGTTTGGGAGTTTCGATGTTTGATGGCTAAGTTAGGGAGTTTATTTTTAATTTTATTTATTTCATCCTTAATGAATCTTCTAAAAAAAAAAGAAAAAAACAAAACTTTGCTTAGATCATAAAATGAAGAACTTCTTAAAATATTATGAGGTATTAGGTGGGTTGCTAAGTGGCGGCCAAAGTCGGGTACTTTTTCCAAGTTTTTGTGAATGTCAAGGGAGTTTTATCTTGAAACATTTCTTTTTAGTCTCAAACTAAAAAAAAAATATATATATATATACTATAATATATATCATATATATATATATATATTTATATATATATATAAATTACTATAACTTATTTTTGGAGGATTGAAAACACATCCCTTTGGATGGGGTGGTGTGGATTCATCTTTGTGAATGAAACTTGCCAAGTTTTTGCCGCATCAGAGATTTTCCAGTATTTCAGAAATTGTACTGTGCTAAAGTACCTTTTAACTTACTACTATATTATTCATCCCTCACTGCAATCTATGCTAACCTCGTATCTTTTATTAGCCATTATTTGTTATTACATTAGCAATTGAGTATATATGTTTTATAAAGTATTAAACATCTTTAAGCAGGAATAATTAAACGTCGACTAGAAACTCATTCTTGGAAAATTTTACAAGCAAATCCCAGGATGCCAAGGAAACTCTCTGGAATATGGCAAACAAGTTGCATCTATTAGGCATGTGTGTCTTCTAAATACACTGCGGACGTTGTAT
This sequence comes from Macrobrachium nipponense, assembly GCF_015104395.2. NCBI lineage: Eukaryota > Metazoa > Arthropoda > Malacostraca > Decapoda > Palaemonidae > Macrobrachium > Macrobrachium nipponense. The sequence goes on from NC_087201.1 coordinate 148,375,618, forward strand.
TAGATAATTAACAGTCGTGAAAAATGCTATTGTACAAGAATTCGTTTCCTACCTCCTCGTGAAGATCTTAATTGTATCGAAGAATCTCTCCGGAGTTTGCACAATTCATTCCGGATTCATTTCTTATATCTTCCTACGACGAGTGGGTCACATTGCTCCTCAATGGCTTATTGGATATAACCATCCTCGCTAAGGGGTAAGAAGGGCTTCCTTCTCGACAGAATCGAGAACACGCCTTGCAGTTAAGTCTGAAATGAAAATGATACTTGCGTAAGTTTCAAACTCGCTCGCTGGAAAAATAATGGAACGCCATTTGATTACCCATACCTTCAATTTTGCTCTTTTTGCTGTCTTTCTGAAGTGGAATTAAAGCTAAATATGACCATCGCATGGTCTCTGGGCGGATGGGTTTGTATAGCCTACGGTCAAAGACAAGGAAATGGAATTTCTCAGCAGCTAACCGCTGGGAGTAGAATATTTAATTGATGATTTCAGGACACGCCTAGCATTATCGTTATTCTTTCATCTCAAATTATTAAATTATTTTCTTTAAGTGTAAGTTCGTTGTGATAACCCTTAAATGTGGGTAGTTGTGTGGTTACTGTAAATAATTTTGATAACATGTAACTGAATTTGAATATTACTTCTGTCTTCTGAGGATTAAGTGATAATCATTACTATTATGGGTTGGAAAAACCGCACGCTATTATATTTATATATATATATATATATATATATTTATATATATATATATATATATATCTATATATATATATATATATATATAGAATATATATATAAAGAATCTTAGGTAAAGAGATGATATAAAGAAAGAGAATAAGTTGGTATCTTGATTGCAAATGTCGTAATATTGTTGATGAATAATGGTAATTAAATCTCCTGTAACCTAAAGCAGTTATATTAAAATTTTTGTTGAATTATTTTCTTTCAGCACTTTGTCAAGGAAAGTATTATCTTTTACAAAAGAACTGATGATTACTATGCAATTTATTTCGAATTATTATTATTCTGAGGTCTGTTGTAGCTGAACTAAAGAATTTTACATTGTTTCTGTCCATATGTCAAATATTAGAAAGCGTCTTGTATTTAAACCAACAAAACTACGACTTTGGAGTGATAATTATAAAGGGGAACTAATTTGGAAGAATGCTGTCAATCAATAAGTATAGGCCTAGCGGTTGCATAACCAAGATTCTTTTCCTTGTCCTTACCATCCTTAGTGGCTATTTTTCCTGAGCATTATGATTCGATAAGATTTCATATATAGAAATGATTTTCATTCATTAGGAATAAAGTTGAATTAAAATAAGGTTTCAGTGATATAAAATCTCACAAATGAGCAGTATAAGGTTATTGGCCTAGCCTAAGTTACAAAACTAGTTTCTTGCTATCACCAACCTACGAGACACATGGTTCGGTAGAACACCTCCTACATTAAGCTAATATTTGTTAAAAAGAATTATTTATTTTATTTTGTTTTATTTTATATTTTTATTTATCTTTTACTTCGAATAAGATATAAAACGCTTTCTACAGTTTGGTTAAGTCGTCCTAAGACCATCAAGTTAACGTTTAAAAGACGAGACGTCACAAATAGTAACTGCAGACCTGACCTATTCCCAGCTAAGCAGAATCGTTTTTTCCCTAAAAGGTACTGTAAATATAAGATAAATCGACCGGCAAAGCATATCTACAGCTAACAAGACATTCATCTGACTGTAGTCTCTTTCATCTCATCTCTCCACTCAGTGGTGAAGATGTGGCACATGCGCATGGACAACACTTAGATTACTGACACTCACCGTTTCCGATATCGTTGGCTTATTGTGATAAATATCAAACAATTTCCTCAATAACGTAATTGAATGTTTACACAGACAAAGAAAGCTCGCCCCTTGTGACATAAATCAGACTCGTCGATTTGTGTTCATAAAATATGCCAACACAACCAACGAAAAACGAGATTGTATCAAACAATCTACTTTGATCAAACAAACGAACGACGAGCTTTCAGTAGTTATGATTTATCTCATTAGTTATAGTCCAGACCATACATAGACCTACGCTGAAAAACTGTTCAAGTCACAAGATTTTCTAGTCATTCCAACTTTTTACCATATGATGAAAAATATTTTTATTGTGATATCAATGTAATATCTACGTCGTCAACTGAAAAACCAATTTTAATGTCGTTTACCGTTAAAATGAAGAATGAACCAATGACGCTAGGCCTATGCTACTGATTCGCCAGACATCTTATTTTACTGGCCTTCTTGTAAGAACACTCTCATTCCATTTCAGTCAAAATTAGTATTCTAGTGTTACCTTTAGTTATTCATTCTACCTGACGGTATATGGAGTCAGTTGGTTTCTTGTCTTATTTCTTCTTATGATGGGAGGAAGAAATTCTGTTTCTTTTACCGTGTCGCTAGTCGATTTTTTCTCTAATATGTGTAGCGCCTCGAGATGATGTAGACGTTCCCGGTCCAGTGCATGATCTATAATTTCTATGTTCGTTATAAGTTCAGCTCTTTCTGGTCTTCTGTTATGCTTTTCCTTGTAGTGAATGAAAATGGCCCCTTCATGAAAATATTAAAATATGAAAACCAGCCAGCTGCTTCTGAAAAACAACCCGGAGCCCCCAGAAACGTCTTTGAAGAGAAGGAGTGTCATCTACGAAATCACATGCCCGGTGGATGGATGCCACCAATCCTATAACGGGTTGACCACTACCAGACTCTCCAAGCGTCTCTCCTGCCACCTTCAAGAAGGGGCCATTTTCATTCACTACAGGGAAGAGCATAACAGAAGACCAGAAAGAGCTGAACTTATAACGAACATAGAAATTATTGACCATGCACCGGAACGGAAACGCTACGTTATCTCGAGGCGCTATATATATTAGAGAAAAAACCGACTATCAACACGGTAAAAGAAACAATTTCTTCCTACCATCAAAAGAAGAAATAGGGCAAGAAACCAACCGACTCCATATATCGTCACGAGAGAGGGAGGAGAGAATTGAAGAGAGAGAGAGAGAGAGAGAGAGAGAGAGAGAGAGAGAGAGTGGGAGGGAACGAGCGGATGACATGTCACCTGGACGGCTTGCAGTACCTGCCACCCAAGTACCCAATACCCAACCCACGCTAACAACCCCGACCAGACCAAGAAGATCTCAACGCCTCAGGGGCAGATTTCGTCACCATCCGACGACCTATTAAAATCACTGCTTACCGACCGCCCACCGATTCTACACGACCTTGCCTGCTATAAATACATGTAAAAACGTATCTTAATTCACTTTACTGTATACTCTCATAGATGACTACCTGTGCGCTGTCGACACGTTAGAGGAAATAAACCAAAGACAACTGAAATCTTTATATGTCCTTAGGAAACCTGATACACCAGCTACATGCTGACGAGAAAAAGATAATAAGAAGAACTGAGAAGATTCTATATAAATTAAATGCCGTTGAAACAGCTATAATATTCAATGCTACTGCCCTCAGAGAAGGCCTCCTTCCTTATTATTATTTATTATTATTATTATTATTATTATTATGATTATTATTATTAGCATTATTATTATTAGATTATTATTATTATTATTATTATTATTATTATTATTATTATTATTATTATTATTAATTGACCCAGTTTCACAGGGAAAAATGACCTAATAAAAATAAGTTGTGCTCAAGGCCTAAGCATCTGCTTTTGGATCTAAGCCATGCCTAGCATAAATGGTTCCTGTAAATTATAGGAATTTTTTGGCATATAGTTACTAAACAGCAATGTACTATAATCATTAAACACTAACACTCTCTATAACCTTACACTCACAAAACCATCACACTTACTATGGAGTCAATAACACTAAACACTCATTGAATACTCAACACTTACTATACACGAAACATTCACTAAATACTTACTATACCATAAACACTCACTAAACATTCACTAAGCACTCACCATACACTCACTTAATCCTTAATATTCTTCATGCTCTGAATACTCAATAAGCATTCACTAAGCACTCACTTTATACTAAACACTCACTAAGTAATCACTATACACTCACTTAATTCTTAGCATCCATTAAATACAAAATGTTCACTAAACATCCACTATGCACTCACTATAAAAATTCACTAAGTACTCACACAACACCAAACACTCACGAAACATTCTATAAGCAGTCACTATACACTAAATGCTCACTAAACCCTACACACTCATTAAGCACTAAATATTCATTAAACCCTAAAAGCTCATTAAACCCTTAAACATTCATTAAACATTAATACTCACTGAACATTCACTATTCACTCAGTGAACACTCAATAAACACTTACACACTAAACACTGACATCCACTAAACCCTAAACACTCACTAAACATTCACTGAACACTTACACATTAAACAATTACTAAAAATTCACTGAATACTTACACAATAACCACTTCTTAAACACTAATATTCACTAAACCCTAACCACTCATTAAATAGCCACTGAATACTTACACACTAAGCATAAGCTAAACCCTTAACACTCAAAAACATCCACTAAACACTTACTGAACATTCACTGAATCCTAACCACTCCATAACATTCACTGAAAACGCACACACTAAACATTCAATGAACACTGACATTAACTAAACCCTAAACATTTACATGCTAAATATTCACTAAACCCCAAAGACGTAATGCACATTCACTGAATACTTACACACTAAACATTAATTAAACAATAACATACTGAACCTTCACTAATCATTCATTCACTGAATAATTACTCGTACATACTAAACATTCACTAAGCCCCAAAAACTCACTAAGAATTCAATAAAAACTTACTCATAAACATTCCCTAAAAACTCACTCACTAAACATTCGCCCTCACTTTGTGAAGGACACAAGAGAAAGTAGCAAATGAATGATATGAGAATGACGAGAGAGAGAGAGAGAGAGAGAGAGAGAGAGAGAGAGAGAGAGAGAGAGAGAGAGAGCATACAAATGGAGAGGTAGAGAGAAATAACGGCGATCCATAGTCATGAAACCTGATATTATAGGTCTCGGCCTAGAGTTTTTTCCAAACTGCTGATTACGTATTATATCATCTATCCTTCATAATTATTAGCGGGTTTGAAAACTACCTCTCTAAATGCACCTCCAATAAGTTATTTCATTTCCTTTATTTGGATTAACAAATACTTAACGGTGATGTTAAGCTTTTACCGCACTTGTACATAGGCATATGCTGCTTTTACTCCACACCAGCCTTACCCACTTGTAATATCTATCCGTGTTAACAAAATAATAGACCGATACTTGAAGTTAGAGACGACAGTGTTTATAAAGTTGTATGGATTGGTAGCTATTAAATTGCTGAATATGAGGACAATATTTATAAAAATATACTTTAAACAAAAGGGAATGTGAAGAATAAAAGCATTGCAGTCATATAAAAAAAAACAGCCAAGTATGAATTGTAGGAAAAAAATTGCAGACAATGACGTTGGGGAGATTTGTGAATTCTATAGAAGAGAGAGCGTGGTGTGTTGCGAATAAAACGATTGTGTAGAGGAGAGAATGACAATGCACCAAAATAACCTGAATATTGCTGTTCGTGAGATGGACGAAGGAAAAGGAAAATAAAGCAGCTATTCGGAATAACTGATCAAGCTTGGTCCTAAAATAAAGACTCCAGCAGGTAGCTCTGTCAGCCTGTCACCGGGTCTTTCCCGGGAACATTGAAGTCTTTGTAACCTGACCCATTGCTCGTCTTTAAAATCATGTTGGCTCCTAATAATTCCTTTGGTCATCAAGGAGAATCACGAAAAAATTAGAAAACAATCTACAGGTAAATTCTTTTGAATTTAATTAATAGTGCGTTACATCATTTTTGAAGGACTGTCAGGTCAAGTGCCTATTTAGCTAACTGTTTTCATCGCTTTTCTCCTTAAGGTTATTTGTATTTTATGATTGGATACAAATTTGGCATGTGGGTAACGCAGTTGTCTGACTATACTTGTTTCTTCTGATTTATTCCTTTTCTGAATCTTGCTATTATTGTTATTGAGTGTTATGATTTCAAGACAAAGCAGCGTAGTAGATTCTGTGAAAACGTCTACGAAAGTTGGTTGGTGTCCTTTAATTTTTCTAATAAGTAAAGATTAATTGTTGCCTTCCTTCACTACAGAACGTTGTTAATATTTGGTCTGCTGGAACGGGCTTATTTTTTTGTCCATCGACCCTGAATCCATATCATCTCATCTGAATTAAGCTTCATCAAAATTGAGATCGTGTAAATTCTGTGACCAATCCTTGTAATAGTTTACCCCTCCAAAATGAGTTAAATTAGCTAAATCAAAATGACTTATGTAAATAATGATCACTTAGATACTGGGCTGAAATGTACTGAATTCCTAACTTTTCGAGATTTCATTATGTTTTTCAATGGTTTTAAGATTTACTACATTTAGATTTCATCTCATTTTCGTTAGACAGGTACCGAATAGATAAGGTTCGTGTGGACAAAAAAATCTATTGTTTAGTATTGAAATACTTTACCATACTTATTTCAGTTTTAACCTTTGAAGAATCAATGCAACTTTCATATCCTACTCGCTTTAATCTGAAATTCACGTCATAACAATTAAAGTGTGTCGTGCATTCTGCTCATCGTACGAAGACTGTAAAATATACGTCTACCTCGTTATCTGATTACTTCATGACGTTAAGTTACTAGTTTCATAGTACTCCAATTCCGTAAGTCATTTTCTGGTTTGAAGAATATCATGCAAGCAAGCGATGCGCATTTCCCTTATTGCTGTAGCAATTTGATAGAACTAGCCATCATTATTTTCTCTCAGTGACCCAAAGATTATTATCCCCGTTGGGGGGGTAGGGCCGTCAGTGCACCTCACGGGGTGCACTGTAGGCATTACTAAAGGTTCATTGCAGCGTCCCTTCGGCCCCTATCTTTAACTCCTTCATTCATTTTATTGTACCTCCTTTCACATAATCTTTTTCCCATATTGCTATACACCTTCTACTAACAATCATTTCAGTGCAGCAGCTAGTTTTTCCTCCTGTTATACCTTTCAAACCTACCTACTCTTAATTTCCATTCCAGCACTAAATGACCTAACAGGTCCCAGTGCTGTGCCCGGGGCCTGAACTCTATTTTCATTTCACCCCAAAGATTATTTCACCTGTTTGTTTATCTTCCATGAGCTGTAGTTATTTTTTGTCTCATTTATTATGACAGTGACAATACCTTCATCAGATATGATGGAACTAGAATAGAGAGTCAGTTTTTATCAGCACAGTTGCGTGATTCTTTCCCATTATGCAACATATTATAAAATACATTAATGAAGAAATACACTGGCAATTGTGGCGATTATATTTGTTATCATCTGAAATATTTCTTTATCACGATTTGCTGCGCCTGTAAACACTAAATATCATATGCATACTTTGGATAGCGTAATCAAGGTATATTACAAAGGAAAGGACCTATATCGTATTGTTGATTATTAATTATAAAAGTATTTTAACTAATATTTTAATGGTCGTTTACCAAACTATAAGATTAATCTCACTGCTCCCACCTTCTCTCTCTCTCTCTCTCTCTCTCTCTCTCTCTCTCTCTCTCTCTCTCTCTCTCTCTTATATTTTATATTTTATATATAATCGACTTTTATACATAGCACAAATAGATGTAGATGCGTGAGCTACACTGCGTGCGTATATTGATAGTTTATTAACAATCCATTTTTTTTTTTTAATTCTCCTATTATTATCTACTTCGTAAGGACGCATCTTCAGTCGTCGGAACAAAAGCCAACCCTTCCGTATCTAATCACTATAAAATTTAGTAACTTCGACATTACTATTATTTAATAAATTGCCTCTATTTCAAAACAATCGCCATTCAAAAACTACTTTATTAGGTTTAACACTCGAAGACAAGCTGTAGACTATCCATTAATAGAGAGATAGAGAGAGAAATTTCGATTGTATAATTTTGAGAAAAATTAAATGTCCTACACCACGTCATACTTGGGCGAATGTGTGCGCACAAGCAGTCTGCTATGCGATGTAAAAGCAGAGCAATTATGTGACATCGATGAGCAATCAGCGAGATATCCAACGGCAGTTGCGATGGAGTCATTAGGAAAGACAATAGTTTCCATCGAGCATTCTGGCAACGGCGAATATTGGAAAACTGAGTTAAATGGTTTAATTTACTTTATATGTATATGAAATGTTTAGGTTTTACTGTGTTAGAATGGTTATTCTTTTAAACAACTATTTTTGTTCTCAGTGTAATTTAGTTTTGACAATATCCTCTGTACCATTCCTACATTATCGTTTCATCTCGTTCAAAAAACCGCAGGCAACACTTACCTAATGTATTCCATTCTGTCAGGCTTATAAAGAAAACTCCCATAAGTCTGGACCAAAATATCAGGGTTATATAAAGGTTCTGATAGGAACTGCTTTTGAAATGCTTCTCTCTCTCTCTCTCTATTAACATTATATATATATATATATATATATATATATATATATATATATATATATATATATATATATATATGTGTGTGTGTGTGTGTGTGTGTGTGTGTGTGTGTGTATCTATGTTTAATTGTAAACATCAGAGACGGAAAGTGAGAGGATTAACCGTAATGTATTCTAGATGAAAATGTAAGCAGTTTTAGACTTGTTGTAATCTTTTGTGAATACTTTATTGAATAAAAGCTTAAAGAAAAATTATTCACTACTGATATTCATCGGGAGGGGAATGAGCTCTTCCGATGATACGACGGAATGACTTGAACTAATTTTCTGGATCTGAATAAATAAAATCACATATAGACCTGCAACATTTGAATGACGAATTGGGCATAGAGGCTACGCAATATTTACTGTCTAAAGATGAATTTCCTCCTTGAATAATTAAAAGTCAAAGTGGGACTCTTGAGGGGGATAATTTGATTTACCCTACTTATAAAAAGATCAGAAATACAGTCACTAATTTCTTACTTTACCAAAGAATTTATCCATTTACTCTTTTCGTAAGATTTCTCGTTACTAGTATATTGAGCACGCGCATTTATGTAAGAGAACCCTTCCTTTGTAAGTAATTAACAGACAACACAAGGTTAGGCCTATAATCCTATTTATGAGAGCCATAAAACTAACACTTCTTATCACGCAAGAGGGAGAAAATTATGAATGGTTGAAGTTAGGCCTGATTACCTCGTGTAAATATATAAATTAATATGTATACACACACACACACACACACACACACACACACACATATATATATATATATATATATATATATATATATATAATATTTATATCTATATATATATATATATATATATATATATATATATACACTTGTCCTAGTAAGATTCAGAGAGGCTTGCATATTTTAAACCAAACCGTTCACCATATCTTACAATGTCTGCGTACTTTAGTACTATGTCCAGAACATCTATTTTTCTTCAGACTACAACTGGGCTTTATCTAATTTTTTTTTACTTATCTTTAGTCTCTTTTTAGTGTTGTAGCATCAGTTCTAGAAAAGCTTGAGTGTAGAATCAATGTTCTTTGGTCATTTTACATGAGAGTGCAGGTAAATTATAAATGAAAGTAGAGAAACTAATACTACTGTTCCAAATTCTTTACTGACAGGCAAATCGATGAACTGAAGAAAAATTAATTTCAAAGATATTTTTCCTATTTTCGTGAGTAATCTAATGTAGATGATATGTAGTGTGTACTCTACTTCAAGACCCCCTCCCAACTCCCATCCCATCCACTCTGCATCTAAACTAAGTTCCAGAAATGTTTTTCCAGTGCAACACTTCGAGATTTTGATTCCATATATAGTACAATGATTTCCTAATATTGCAGACATAAGAATATCTTTCTAAACACATGCATACGAGTATACATTCGTGCTCTCTCTCTCTCTCTCTCTCAACTAGAACTATAGAGATACAACACATCCCATTGTGGGAACTATTTTACATACAAAATGTGTGACACAGAATAAACTGCCACCAGAAGTCGTAAACAGCAACAGTGTGAACGAGTTTAAAAGCAAGCTCGACGAAATCATCAGAACACTGTGGATGAACAGTGGAACTTGCTCCTAGAGATAAGTTAGCACGCGATGTCTCCTCCGATTACCTATGAGACTTCCTAATCCTTGTAACTCCTTGTAACACACACACAATCTCTCTCTCTCTCTCTCTCTCTCTCTCTCTCTCTCTCTCTCTCTCATCCGGACGTTTTCAATGCTACTAATTGATATTTTCTACCTGGAAGTCAGAGGGAAAGCAGATGAGAGCCATAGATACCCTTAAGTGCCCTTCCTTTGGGGAAATAAAGAGAAATATCTCTTGAATCACCTTTTTTCTATTTTTTTTACATCATTATAACTAAGCTTTTCTATAAATGTACAAAGAGAGTTATGCTGAAAAATTATGCCCTTACTTTGAATTTCGTAATTTGATTTGAGAGAGAGAGAGAGAGAGAGAGAGAGAGAGACCTTACCTTACCTTACAGACCTTACATCTTGTTCGGGTTGCCCCAGGTCCCTCAGTGTGAGGCACCTCTAATGTCTACCAGAGAGTTGCTAGTACATCTTCCGGTATATTTTGCATCTTCCAATCTTGGATGGTCTGGGATGCAGTTTAGATATTTGTCGAGCTTATTCTTAAACACATCTACGCTCACTCCTGATATATTCCTCAGATGAGCTGGCAACGCATTGAATAGACGCTGCATTATCGATGCTGGTGCGTAGTGTATTAATGTCCTGTGTGGCTTTCCTTATTTTTCTGGTATAGTTGTTTGGGCACTATTAATCTACCTCTGCTTGCTCTTTCTGATATTTTTAGTTCCATGAGATTGTTTTCTGCTATTCTTCTATTCTGTTTCCATGCCTGAATTATCATGTAGCGTTCTCTTCTCCTTTCTAGACTATATAATTTTAAGAATTGTAGTCTTTCCCAGTAGTCTAGGTCCTTAACTTCTTCTATTCTAGCTGTAAAGGACCTTTGTACACTCTCTATTTGTGCAATATCCTTTTGATAGTGTGGGTACCATATCATATTGCAATATTCAAGTGGACTACGAACATATGTTTTTATAAAGCATAATCATGTGTTCAGCTTTTCTTGTTTTTTGAAGTGCCTTAACAACATTCCCATTTTTGCTTTACATTTTGCCAACAGAGTTGCTATTTGATCATTGCATAACATGTTCCTATTCATCATCACACCAAGGTCTTTAACTGCTTCCTTATTTGTGATGGTCTCAATTTTATTAGGTCCCTTATTTATTGTCATATAGCTTTCTTTCTCTGTCTCCATATTTATTGATTCAAACTTTATCAGAGTTAAATACCATCCTATTTACCTCTGCCCAATCATATACTTTGTTAAGGTCTCTTTGTAGAGCGTTCCTATCTTCATCACAAAGTAATTTCTCTATTATTCTTGTGTCATCTGCGAAACTACTCACTACGAATCCTTCACATTATGGTCTATGTCTTGCAAATCATAATAACAAACAGTATTGCAGCTAACACCGTAACCTTGCGGCACACCGGAATATTACCTTGACTTCATCCGATTTCTCGTCGTTTGCAATAACTATCTGTTTTCTGTTGTGTAAAAATTCTTTTAACCATCTTCCTACTTTATCCACGTATTGTGTTTTCTAATTTTCTTCGCTAAATATATTATGGTCTACTTTATCAAAAGCTTTTGCAAAGTCTAAATAAACCACATCTGTTTCATTTCCGCTTTTCATATTTTTGAATATGTTCTCACGGTTGGACTAACAGTTGGGTTTGTGTACTTTTTTTTCCGGGTACGAAACCATGTTGTCCTTTATTAAACAAATTATTTTTATTAAATGTTTCATAATATTTTTCTTCATTAACCTTTCATACACTTTTCATAATATGTGATGTTAGACCTCACAGGCCTATAATTACTTGCCTCTAGTCTTGATCCACTTTTGAAAGTAGGGGTAAATATATGCTAATTTGTGCTCATCATAAATCTTGCCTGTATTCTACATTTTGTCTTAATAATATTGCAAGTGGCTTTGCGATAGAATGAACTACTTTCTTTAACAAAATAGCAGGAATTCCATCAGGCCCTGCAGCAGCTCCATTTTTAATTTCATTAATAGCCTGCACAATATCAGCTTCATTAATATCTATGTCAGCTAAATACTTCATATTTCATCCCTTACTTCTATATCATTATCTTCATTCTATTCTAGGGGTGAATTCTCTCTTAATCGTTCTGCCCAGTATGTTGCAAATTTCCTTTTTTTTTCATTGCGTTAATCTCCCTTCAATTCTCAGAGGGCCTATTTCTATTCTTCTTTTATTCATCTTCTTCGCAATATGAGTATAATAGTTTTGGGGTTTTGCTTGATATTTAATAGGGTTTTTTCTTCCAAGTCCCGTTTTTCATTTTTCTTTTGATTGTATAATCTTTTGTTCTGCATTTTCTTATCTTACTTTTTAGTTCTATAACTTTCCATGCATTTTTTTTTTTTGCAAGACCTTTTTTCCACTTTTCTGATTTTCTGGAACAAGATCCTTCTGTCTCTTGGTATGCATGAATGATGTTTATTTTTTCTTCTTCGGTATATATTTTTTCCACTATTTTCTCCAATATTTTATATAAATATCTCCGTATTTACCCTTATGTCATCACTTACGAAAATGTTATCCCAATCTTGTTTAATTCTTCATTAATTTCTGACCATTTTATATTTTACTGTAGAAGAGTTGTATTTTTCCATATCCTTCCCACTTTTTCATTTCTTGCTTATCTCTATTTTCACTTGCTTTGGAATGAACTGTTAATTCTATGACATTATGGTCTGAAATATTCGCATTATAAACTATTATTTCTTTAACATAATTCATCTCGTTCACAAATACTAGGTCTAAAGTATTTTCCTTTCTTGTTGGCAGGTGATTTATTTGTTGAATGTTGTAATTCTAGTAGCATATTTAATAGCTTTTCAAATTGCCTCTTATCTTCTGCACTACTATTACTCTCTCTTTTTTATATGTATAAGTACAACCACAATCTCCTATTCGTTCTTTCCATTCTACGAAAGGAAAGTTGAAGTCACCAGATAGGAGAATAGTCCAGTCCTTGTGATTGCTACATATATCATCCAATTTTTCAATTATTAAGTCAAACTCTTTAGTATTAGGAGGTCTATATAATTACTATGTTCATCAATTTTCAGATTCAAATTCTACCGCTATTAGTTCACTTATTCTGAGTTACTATATTTCTCATATATTTTTTTTTCCTTGTTTTTTTGTCTTTCCCATATATTTCGCGGTTCCCCCTTGATTCCTATTTTTTCTATTGTATCTATAAGTTTGGAAACGAAACCCTTTTATTTGATCATCATTCCCAGTCTCTTGGGAATACCGTAGGTTTCACTTATATTCATTATATCTATTTTCTTTTCATTTTGGGTTAGTTCTCTAAGTACTCTATTTTTCTTTTTGAGTTACTCGTAACTAAACCCTGCGCATTCATCACTATGATGGTTTGCGTGTTTTCTCCTTCATTTAATACTGGTAGTAATAAGGATTTTCCCATGTCTCTTTCCTGTTCTGGTATGTTGTTCTTTTTTCATTTCCAGAAATTCTGACATTAAAAAATCCAACTTTTCCAATAATATTTGATCTTTCCTTCATCATAATTATTCATTTTGTGTCTGAACTCTGCAATTTTCTCCGTTTCTGCAATATCCTCTTGCATAATAAAATACAGTTATTATCTCTTGAGTAGAATTTCGGAGCTGATGCTTTGAAATTTTTTGCTGACACCTCTGCATATCTCATTGGTGGTTTGCTTTTCTCTTTTACCTGATATTCTTGATTTCTCTCTTTATTTGTTTCTTTCTTATTTTGGGATTTTATTACTTGGTTGGTTATTTATTTGATTATGATTCATGGCTACAGGGTGTCCATATATTTGCATTTTTTGTCGAACTTACATCCTTTTCCTTCTTTTAGGTTTTTACATATTTTTGGATGCAGATCTCTGCAATCATCCCCATATCCATCTAAGTATGCACATTTACCATATATTTCATAGTTTTGACATTATCTTAGCATGTTTCTGTAGTAACATCTTTCTCCAAATCTGCCAATTCCCTCTTTTCGAAAGGTTGCAGATTTTGTCTTTCTTGTCTATTTTTTCCTCTTTCCCCGTCATTGTATACGATCTGGGTAGAGCCTCTTCGGGATTTGCTTTTCTGTTGTCATATCGTAATTTATTTCTTCGTAGGTATGCTGCTTTATTGCCTCATATGTAGTATCAATGAGAGAGAGAGAGAGAGAGAGAGAGAGATTATCTAAGTGTTTGCCGCGTAAGGGAGAGAGAGAGAGAGAGACAGACAGACAGACAGAGCCAGAGACAGAAACAGAGACAGAGAGAGAAGTAATCTAAGTATATACAGCATAAAGGAGAGAGAGAGAGAGAGAGAGAGAGAGAGAGAGAGAGAGAGAGAGAGAGAGAGATTCCTCTGAACATCAAATGAACCAATTCTCGTACTCAAATACGAACAGAACGACAGGCAGACAGACAGACAGGGGGCACAAACCCCGAGAGGCCTCCCCGCCGTCTCTTTCCCATTCTCTTTCCAGACAGAGGATGAGGCCGAAATCCTCCATCTCGGTGACAAATGTTCGGTCAAGTAAACCTGGCTTACTTTCTTTTGTTTCATTGACGTCGTTTGTCATCGCCCGTTGAAAACACTTTCGCCGATTTGTTCCATTTCAGTTTCCGTCTGATGAGATTTATCGTGTCAAGGGGATAATTTTTATTTTTATAAATTTTTATTACTCTAAATTTCGAGATCGTCTAGTCAGGATATGTGTTATTTTTATAGATTAATGTTATTCTATCTATTTCTAGTCTTTTCAAGCCATAAGAACGAAAATAAAATAAAATGAAATAGAGTAATGAATCAAATCTTGTAAGGAATATAGTTAAAACGATCACATGAAAAAAATAAAATAAATAAATTGTGCGCATTCCAAGGTTAAGCCGTTTCCCCTAATAGGGGCTGAATTATTACAATTTATATATATATATATATATATATATATATATATATATATATATATGTAAAGGAATATTGATTTATTGAATGTAAAAATTGCCAGAAAAGGTTGAAAATTGATATTTGCATAGAAAAAAAGTGTGTACATGAGACAACAGATGGCAGTAGCGCTTGGCGTAGGCGGTAAGTCCGCCAAGGATAATGTACCGAAACAATGATATTTGGTCCATGGATGTCTAGCATGAGTCTGGTATATTAAAGGCCCAAAACGACGATTTTCGTTGGAGCTGAAACAAACAAGTGATTATAATAGTGTATCAAGTTTTGAGGAATATATGGTAATGTATTGTTTATCCATTTGGACGTTTTCTTGTGTGATGTAACGTTGGTTGCCACTAACTTTTTGATGTTACAGTGAATTATATGTTGTGTTGATGTAAAGCTTTGTGACTTGGGTATTATACTGTAAAATGCAGTGATTAGTAGTCTTGATGAAGTGCTGTATAGCGAGTCTTTGCTTTTGTGTAAAGCGTCCGTAATTTGTTTAATGTTCTGTTTGTGACTTTAATTTTCCTTACTAGTTGTTATTAAAGTACATTTTAAGTTATAGTGAGTTGTCACTGTTTCCCCTGATATATTCTACTCGTAAATCCTTACCATAGAGAGAGTTTTTTTTTTATGTTACATGGGGGCCTGTCGAACGAAACGAACGAAAGTATCCCTACTCAGTTTTTGCTCATTCTATCGAAACGAAAAACTCGAACAATATCCATACTCAATGTTTACTCATTCTATCGAACGAAACCCGAACGTATCCTTATTAATTGTTCCTTTATTCATGTCGAGCGTATTCGACCATAACTTGACGTATCCCTACTGTTAATTGCTTTTCAGTACTTCCATGTACTTTAGAGAGGGGGGAGAGTTGTGATAGTGTTAGTGCTATATTTGTCTTGCTGTGTTATTTTGAGCAGGTTATTAAAAGATGTTTGATTTGAAAGATTTCATACGTAGTCCCTAGTGGTGAAAAGTTAGAAGGTATAACTAAAATAGACTGGATTGTTCTAGCTAGGTACTATAATGTAGAAGTATCAGAATCTGCAAGGAAGCAAGAAATCTCAAATAAAGTAAGTGAGGCGCTAATGACTTTAGGCATTTTGTCTGATAAGGAAGGGTTGTTACTAATGAGTTGGGAAGGGCAAGAAACTGATAGCCAGCAAAGCGCAAGTGAGAATAATACAGAGGGTAGTGCAAGTGAAGAGGAAGGTGCCAAAGCCGTACGTGAAAAAAACCAAGTCACGCAAGGTTAAACCAAAAAAGTCCAAACTTTTTTATGAAGGGATGAGTGTTGAGCAGATGCAGATTCATTTGCAAATAGTTAGATTAGAGAATGAGAAAGCTGTTGAACTAAAGAAGTTAGAAATGAGAGAGCTGAAAAGTTAGAAGATAGAAGCTGAGAAAGAGGTTGAGCAAAAGAAGATTGAAGTTGAGCAAAAGAGGATAGAGCTAGAGATGAAGAAACTTGAAGTAGAAGAAAAAGTCCAGAGAAATACCAAAATCTTTTAGAATAGACAATGCAGTAAAAAGTGTACCAATTTTTGTTGAAAATGAAGTGGATGCATTTTTTTACAATTTGAGAAAGTGGCAGAACAGCGTGAATGGCCGAGAACGTCATGGAGCACGTTTGGTTCAAACCTCCTTTCGAGGAAAGGCTAGGGAAGTATTTGCTGCCTTATCTTTAGATGATTCCAAGGATTATGAGAGAGTTAAATCTGAAGTTTTGAAGGCTTATGAATGGGTGCCAGAGAGGTATAGAGAGAAGTTCAGAAGCTGGATAAAAAGAGACAGTCGTACTCATATGGAGTATGCACGGGAACAACGCCTGTGGTATGATAGGTGGATGAATGCCCGAGAAGTTAATGGTGATTTCGGTAAACTTCAGGAACTTATTTTGCTTGAGCAGTTCAAGGATGGTATTAATCCACTTATTAAAACATATTTTCGGATGAACGTGATGTAGATAATGTGGATGAAGCCACTAGATTGTCTGATAATTATGCATTGACCCATAAGCTATATAATACTGACGTCACTCCTAAAATTGGAAGGAGCAGAGTTTGGAAGAGCAGCAAAATTACAAGGCACAAGGTAAGACTACGAGTTCACAGGTATCATCTCGTGGAGTCTATAATAATCCTTTAATAGAAGGTGGTAGAGGGCGGGAAGTCAATATAATTCTGGTCCTAGTGTTAGTGCTGGAAAAGCAGGATACAGTGTAAATGATCAGTTTACACCTAGTTACCAAAATATAGGCGAAAATTTTAGAGATTTTGTATGTTTCAGTTGTGGCAAAACCAGGACACATCAGTAGGAGTTGTCCACATCGCACAATAAACCGTCCAATTCAAGTGGTAAATAAGTTAAAGATAAACCTGTAAAACTTTTAAGGATGATCATAAACCTGAAAATACCATTGCATTGTTGAATCAACCACAAGCATGTGGTGACAGAGGTCCTTGTTTGTTTGCTTCTCTTCCTTAGGCCAGGTAAGAGGTATTGATAACGATAGCATCGACAGTAATAATATATGTGATGTTGATGAGAATATATGTTACAAAATAGGTAACAATGATGTTCAAAATGTTAGTATGTTGGTTGTATTGAGGATATTGTAAAAGGAAATGGAGTGAGACTACCTGAAGAGAAGTCCACATCCAAATGGTACTGAATTGTATGACCCTTTTATGGGAGATGGTTTGGTTTACACCTCCCTTGTGTTGAAAAAAGGAAAGTAAGGTGGTTAAGAGATAACCGGAGCGGTACAGTCTGTAATGATAAAAAAATATGTATGACCAGTGGAAGGATACTGGAGAGTATGTACTTCTGCGTGGGTTTGGACCTGAGTTTTCAGCTCCATTAGTAGAAGTAAGGTTAGAAACTCCATTAATTTCGGATATGTTAAAATTGCTTTGGTGAGAGAAATCCCAGTGTCAGGAGTAGAGTTAATTCTTGGAAATGATGTATGTGGGAGACAAAGTTTTGGTAGCAGTATCCAATTTTGACAGAAAACCCCTTTAATTCTTCATTTATTACAGAAGTTGAATGTACATTTCCAAACTTATTTCCTGCTTGTGCAGTTACTACAAGAAGTAAGAGTGCCGAAGGAAAGGTAAATGATGACGACGGTTTGGATTTACAAAACTTGTTTAAAGATAGTCCGGAAACACTACAAGTAAGTAAAGTCAGTACTCCTTTGTGAATGCTGAAAGTTAATAAGGAAGAATTTGTTAAATCTCAAATTGAAGATGATAATTTGAAGGTAATAAGAGATAATGCCCTTGTTGATATAAATGATATCGAGAAGGAAGGAAAGTGTTACTTTTTAAAGGATGGAATCCTAATGAGGAAGTTCACGAGTAGAAATGTTAATGATGTTTGTAGAACAAGTGGTCATTCCAAGTAGTTATAGGAATTTTGTTCTAGGTATTGCTCATGACTGTAGTTATTCTGGTCATTTAGGTATAAACAAAACTTATGAGAAATTATTAAGGTATTTTTTTGGCCTAAGATGCGGAAAGATTGTAGTGAATATTGTAAAAATTGTGATTTATGTCAAAAAGTAGGTAAAGCTCAACATGACCCTAAGGTGATGCCATTGCAACCCATTGAAGTTCCAGGAGAACCCTTTGAGAAACTAGTTTTGGATTGTGTAGGACCTCTGCCTAGGTCTAGCAAAGGTAAACGAGTATTTGCTGACAATTATGTGTAGTGCTACCAGATTCCAGAGGCTATTCCTTTAAGAAACAGTGAGTGCTGATAAGATAATTGAAGCGCTTAACAAGTTCTTCTCGCTGGTAGGTTTGCCAAAAGAAGTTCAAACCGACCAAGGAACCAACTTTACGTCTAGAAAGTTTACCTCATTTTTAGCCTGTCAGAATATTAAGCATTGTTTATCGTCTCCTTATCACCCACAGAGCCAATGGAGTGGTCGAACGATTTCATCGAACCTTCAAACCATGCTTCGCACGTACTGTTGTGAAAATGAAAAGGAATGGGATGTCTACATACCAATGTTGCTATTTTGCCGTTCGTGATAGCGTACAGTCATCGTTGGGTTATTCTCCTTTTCAGTTTAGTATATGTCCATCAGGTAAGGTCACCCATGGAGGTGATAAAAAGAATCAGTTGATTTCAGATGAGAAGGATTCTAGCACGTTACAAGAAATGAAGGAAAAAATAAAGAAAATATGGAAAGTAGCACATGAGAATCTTAAAGTAGTACAAGAAGAGATGAAAAGAAATTACGACAAAAAGGCTGCAAAACGTGAAACTCGACATAGGAGATAAGGTTCTAGTGTATCTCCCTACAGCTGGTAAGGTTTTTAACCAGAATATATAGGACCTTGCACGTGAAGGAAAAAGTAAGTGATGTTAATTATCGAATTCAATTTCCTACAGGACGGAGGAAAGTTAAAACTTTCCATATTAACAAATTAAAGAAGTATAACGAATCCAGTGGAGTGTTGTCAATTGCAAAAGAGGAGGATGATGAAAAAGACGTTGAAGAAGAAATTGAACTTAGATTAAAAAATACAGATTATTTGAGTGATGATGAAAAATTTAGGAAGTTATGTATTCATTTATTCTGATGAACAGCAGCATGATTTTAAAGTGCTAATTCAAAACTTTTCAGATCTATTTTCAGACCATCCTAAAAAGGATAAAAAGGAGTACAACATAAAATCAGGTTGAGAGAAATGAGACTCCAATAAGTCAGCGTCCATACAGAATGTCGACCGAGGGCAACAACAACAGTTAAAGACCGAAGTTGCTTATTTACTGAAACACGGACTAGCAGAGGAAAGCATAGTGAATGGGCTAGCCCATGTATTCTAGTCGACAAACCTGACGGAAGTGCAAGAATGTGTACAGACTATCGAAAGGTAAATAATGTAACTATAAAAGATTCATATCCTATGCCCAGAGTAGAAGATATAATTGATAATGTAGCAAAGTTTCCTTTTTTAAGTAAAATTGATTTATTGAAAGGATACTATCAAATTGAGTTAGACAAAAACAGCAGGGATATTGCTGCATTTGTTACACCCCATGGATTTATAATTATAAGGTAATGCCATTTGGTTTATGTAATGCACCTCTGACATTCCAACGTCAGATGAATTATATCTTGAAGGATTTCGAAGGTGTATTTGTTTATTTAGATGACATTATTATTGTTGGAGAAACCTGGGAAGATCACATTAAAAAAGTATATGATGTTTTTAAGAGGTTATTAGAATTTAATGTTACGATAAACCTTGCCAAATGTGAATTTAGTAAAAACTACTGTTCAATATTTAGGACATGAAATAGGAAGTGGCCAAAACGTGAAACCTGTTTGATTGTCATAATTGAGGATCATAAAGGAATTTGACCCCCTCCCTACATCTAAACGTGGAGTGATGAAATTTTTTGGGACCAGTGGGGTATTACAGGAAATTTTGTAAAGAACTTTTCAGATGTAGCTACCCATTTAACAGAGTTTGCTGAAAAAGGATGTGAAGTTTGTGTGGTCAAAAGGAATGTGACGATGCCTTCAATAAACTTAAGCTCATGTTAATGTCTATGCAGATCACCTGAAATCCCCAGACTTTTAATCTACCATTCAAGTTACAGGTAGACTCCAGTGAAGTAGGAGCTGGCAGTAACCCCCCCAAAGTAAAAGTATTAATTACAGGAACATAATGGTGTTTTACACCCTGTATCTTACTTTTCAAAGAAGTATAATAGCCACCAGTTAAATTACAGTATTGTTTGAAAAAGAAGCTTTAAGTTTAATTTTGAGTTAATGCACTTTGAGATATACTTGCTTAACAGTAACTTTGAAATAGACGTATATACTGATAATAACCCTTTAACCTTTATTAATAAATGTAAGCACAACAATAAGAGAATGTTAAGATGGTCTTTATTTTTGCAACCATTCAAACTAAATATTCACCATATAGCAGGCAAAGAAAATGTCATTGCAGATTCTCTCTCTAAGGGATCTGTTGATTATTTAAAGGAAAGTGGCTTGTTACCAACGACGTGGCAGTCTCCGACAGTTGCTAAAATGGAAGTAGCTAATGTTTAAGACTGTAAGAGTGAAAATTCAGAATGGACTGAGGAGAGAGCCGCTGAGTTAAAAGGGGGGGAATGTAAAGAATATTGATTTATTGAATGTAAAATTGCAGAAAAGGTTGAAAATTGATATTTGCATAGAAAAAAAGTGTGTACACTAGACAACAGATGGCAGTAGCGCTTGGCGTAGGCGGTAGTCGCCAAGGATAATGTACCCGAAACAATGATATTTGGTCCATGGATGTCTAGCGTGAGTCTGGTATATAAAGGCCCAAAACGACGATTTTCGTTGGAGCTGAAACAAACAAGTGATTATAATAGTGTATCAAGTTTTGAGGAATATATGGTAATGTATTGTTTATCCATTTGGACGTTTTCTTGTGTGATGTAACGTTTGGTTGCCACTTTACCTTTTTAGATTGTTATACTTTTTCGGGAATTTAATAAAACTTTTGAAAATGCAGTGAATTATATGTTGTGTTGAGTAAAGCTTTGTTGACTTGGGTATTATACTGTAAAATGCAGTGATTAGTGATTAGTAGCTTGATGAAGTGGCTGTATAGCGAGTCTTTGCTTTTGTGTAAAGCGTCCGTAATTTGTTTAATGTTCTGTTTGTGACTTATTTTCCTTACTAGTTGTTATTAAAGTACATTT
Organism: Macrobrachium nipponense; assembly: GCF_015104395.2. Lineage (NCBI taxonomy): Eukaryota > Metazoa > Arthropoda > Malacostraca > Decapoda > Palaemonidae > Macrobrachium > Macrobrachium nipponense. Next base: position 148,397,583 of record NC_087201.1, read on the forward strand.
TAAGTTATAGTGAGTTGTCACTGTTTCCTGATATATTCTAATCGTAAATCCTTACTATAGAGAGAGATTTTTTTTTTATGTTATATATATATATATTTATATATAATATATTGTATATAATAATATATATATATGTGTGTGTGTGTGTGTGTGTGTGTGTAAAAATATCTATATATATATATATTATATATATATATATATATAATATATATAATCTCAGATAGATATATTTATATATTATATATATATACAGAGAAGAGAGAGAGAGAGAGAGAGAGAGAGAAGAGAGAGAGAGGGGGGGGGAGAGAGAGAGAGAGAGAGAGAGAGAGAGAGAGAGAGAGAGAGAATTTGTGAGGCAGTGTAACTCACACTTAGTTTCAAATAAGAGTATAACACAGATATTGTGCAGTGAAGGCATGAAATTCGTAGATATTTGTTGATACTTTCAATAATTGCTATTTACGAATGTTAGGAAAACTATGTGCGCAACGCAATCACACAGTTTTTCTTCATCTGCATCACTTGATCCACAATCATTGTTAACTTTAGAAGGATATTTTGCAAGCAGATTTAACGCCTCCTTCAAGCATTGGTGCCTAACATAAAAGGAGGATTGCTCACTGCAATACAGATAAGATAATGAATGCTGAGAATAAGCAGATATTGTAACGCTACACGAAAGACGTTCATGCAACTTGAAAACCAGCAAACTAGAATTTTATGAATCTTCCAGTTTATTCATGTACTTCTATACGTAAATTATATCTTTGTCATTTCTAATGAGCTTTGGCACTTTCCTCTTTCTCCTAACACTATCTAAGACTGGGGATTTACCTACTTTTTATTAGTGTCCTTTTAAAGAAAACCATTGTGCTGGCTTTGTCAGTCCGTCCGCCCTTAGGTCTTAAAAACCGCAGAGGCTAGAGGGCTGCAAATTGGTATGTCTATATATATATATATATATATATATATATATATATATATTATATATATATATATATATATATATATATATATATATATATATATGTATATATATATATATATATATATATATATATATATATATATATATATATATATATATATATATATATATATATATATATATATATATATATATATATACCGACTTACTTAATGTCTGTTAACTGCATTCAAATATTTTATTTCCTAACCTAGTCGTCAAAGGGTTAAAACCCTTTCCTAGAAAATATTTCACGAGTAAAGAGACATCTTGCATGGAAGTATGTAGGTATGTATTTAATACTATACACACACACACACACACACACACACACCCAACACACCACACACACACACACACATATATATATATATATATATATATATATATATATATATATATATATTATATATATATATATATATTATATATATATGCTAGTACCGAGATTCTTCAGGGCATGAAACGAGTAATTCAGTTTGGTTTGTGAGTGAGTGTTGCCAGGTGCCATCTCGCCGATCGCGTTTGCATTGTGCCGACGAGATATACGTATTCTATGCGAATTCCGAGTTATTTTTGTTCCCATTATGGAGTGGTGAGTGTTAAAAACTATTGTTTTGAAGGGGAGGGTTGTTTTAAATATTTCAGTGGAATGGGATTGTTTCAAGAGGTCAAAAAATTTTCTTGTCTTTGTCCCATAGTAGCAGAAGTGACGTGTTTTCTTTATTCACGCCTGTTTATAATAGACATTTTCGTCTTTGTTTAAAACATAGGGGTGTATTAAGATGTTTTTTTTTCCATGCATGTGAACTGTGCTTAAATAAGCATATTTGGCTTAGAGACAGAGCGGCCACAATTTTACGGGCTCAGCACATTTCTGCAGAGAGGCGCGTTGCATTGTGGGTACTGCCTGCCTCGAGGGAGGGGATTGCGAGATGGGCACTAGTGTATACCTTGGGAGGGGGTCCTCAGACACTTTTCAAGGGGAGATGGGTACTACTGGTCTGCCTCGGGGGGGGGGGGGGGGGGGGGGGGGGGGAGGGGGGGGTCCTCCATAACTTTTTTTTTCCTCAGTGTGGGTGAACTCCCCCTTTCTTTTTTTTTCCTTGTGTCGGGGTGTTGGGGGATGGGTTTTCCCTTGACAATGAAATGCTAGGACATCAGCTGATTGATAAGTTGATGAAGTGAAACGGCCGTAGAGTCTTTTTTTTAGAAAAGAGATATTTTTTTCTCTCTTGGAGGAAGAGAAAAGGAAATAAAAAGAGAACTGAAATGCATTGTATGGGTATATGTTTTCCTTGTGCCTTGGAAGACACAAATATATTGGGGAGACACAGATTATTATTTTTTTTTTTATTGTGTTGGAGAAATTACTTTGAAATTCCGATGATTGGTGTTGTATCTGTGTTGTGTGGAAATGGTGTTGCATCAGGAGAAATTGTGTATCATAGGATTCAGCAATACTAGTGTAAGCTATTTGAATTCACCCTTACTTGAGATCTTTGCAAGAGAATTATTGCTATGGAGAGTTATTATTATTATTGTTGATAATTATTATACTTGAGATGTGTTACGGGAGGGTTGCTTAAGTATAATTATCATTACGGGAGACTTGTTTTGCGAGAGATTTGAGATATTTCATGGGAGATTAGTTGATAATTATTACAGATAATTATTCAACGAGAATTATTGCGATGAATTAATGGGAGAAGTCTTGTCTTAATTATTTGTTGAGTTTTTGTAACTTTGGAGAATATTTCAGTGATTCACGGGGATGAGTTTTGCTGAATCTTGATGAATCTGACTGAATCTTGGTGAATTGTGTTGAATTTTGCTGAATTTTTTAGCTGAATTCCTTGGAGAATGGACAAGCATTAACATTGGTGATATTTTTTTTTATGCTGATACTGGTGATTTTGATGATAGCAAATTTTGTGATTTTGTGATAGTGATACTTCTGATACTGATTTTTTATATACTAATACGTGGGTATTGTAATGCTATCAAGGGTGGTAAAATCTTTTTTGAATATGGGAGGAACTAACAACACATTATTATTTTTGTTTTCCTCTTTTTTTATGAGTTCAGCAGATAATTGCTTGACATCTAGTGAGTTACGGGAGTTAGGTAATAATGCCGTTGATTTTTCTTTTCTCCTTTTTTGGAAGTTAGCCATCGCTGACACAAGTTTTTTTTTTACCAATGGTGAATTTGAATTTATTTTTTCTCTCCAGTTAGTGTGAATATTATCTCAGTTCATGACTTAGAGTCATTGTTCAGGACCGTGTTTGTGTTTCACCTATTTGATGCTGCAGAGAAATATATGGGAGAATTTCTTGCATGTTTTGAATGCATACATAGTGCCACTACATTTTTTCTCTGGATATTTGTGTTCCAGAAATTGTGAGTTTTCTTGCACAATACATTTGTTGTATTTGTGACAACTTTGTGAGAGATAGGAAACTTGGGTAAGTTTTCTAGTGACATATGTCGTAGTGCATATGGAGAAGTCTTGGCTAAGACACTTTGAACTTGGAGTTCTGTTATAATTAGTTGTGGCACATTGATGATTTTTTCTAGAATTTTCTAAACAGTTTTTATTTGCCGAGTTTTTGCCCTTTTTTTTAGCAGTTATGCTAAATGGAGAGAGTTTTATAGTTTTTTACTATAACATTGAGTTATTCTCTGGAGAATTGAGATATACTATTTGGAGTTATAATTGAGATATATTTGGAGAGATAATTGGAGGTATATATTATTTTGGAGTTATAATTTGAGATATAATATATTGGAGATATATTTTTGGCCATTTTTGATATTTGCCAATGTAATGAGAGCTATGTTTAGTTCAATTATTTTGCAGCCATCTTTGTTGCAAATGGAGACACATATTTGGAGATTATGGGGCAATATTTGTGAGTGTGTGAGCTAGATGCCTTGAGAGCACATTTTTTGGAGATATATATTTTTTGGAGCCTTGTTTTGTTCCACATGGAGTATTGGGGAAATAGAGGTAAATATTTTGTATTTGCCGAAGTAGAGGTGATTATTCTCTATTCCTGGAGTGGTGTTTTTTTTATTAACATTTGGCTATTGGAGAAATAAGAGATAAATATAAGGGGAGTGGTTATTAACCAAATGGAGGAAATATTTTTATAACCGGAGTGGTGTTATTATTAATATGGTGAAATATATGGAGTTGGAATTAATCTTGGACGGGTGACCTTTTTTTTGTGGTTATGGGAGTTTGTTTTTTTGAACCAAGAGGAGATTTCTGTGGTTCTTTCTCTTTGGTTTCGTGACTATTTAGAGGCGAGTCGCATTACTGTATTACTAGTCCTATGGAGACGTGTGTGCATTTTTTATGGTCACAAGTGTGTTATTCTTGGAAGCATATAATTTGGGGCAAAGTCATGTTGAGAGAATAAGTCTTTGAGACAAATCTTTGAACACATTAGTCATATCCTGGAGTTAATTCTGTGAAATGTGTCTGTTAGACGTTTTTTTGAGAATCATGAGTTTCCAAACTTGTGTGTCTGACTGGTCATACTTTGTGCTGCTGTTAGAACATGCGTCCGCAGGCGATTTTTCTGCTGACAAGCGATGTGATGAGCCGTGTGCTGACTTTTTTCCTCTGATGATGATAGATCAGAATTTTTAGCAATATCTGGAAATGTTGACAATAGCATTTCACGAAAGCGCATGGGTGAGAGTTTGCTTTCTGGCAAATTCCATAACTTTACATGGAGCATTTCTTGGGAAAAATGCCCGTGGGAGTGTTGCATACTATACATGTATTATGTATTTTGTGATTGGGGAAACGTACTTGTGATTATCTTTTTATTATTTTTCTTCCTTTTCCTGTGAGAGATGTAATTAGGGGATTGAGTTTTAAATAGCATTTCTTTTTGGACGGGAGATGTAATTTGTCTGGGGTTGCTGTTTACGTAAATGGGAGTTTGACATTAAGTCTTATTGTGATTAATTATTGAGCAGTAAAGGGGTTTTGCTGTTAAAAGTTGGAGATTTTTTACTGATTTTGTGGGTTGTTTAGATATCAGAGCTTGAGAGAACATTTTTGGGTCTGGATGTGTTACGTGATACTTTGTTTTTTTTTCCTTGGGCTCATTACGATTTTTTTTTTTTTTTTTTTATGAGAACATTCGAGTTTGAAATGTGAGTACAGAGGTCCGTGGAGTTGCTGTGATTTCTGAGTTGTGTGTGTGCTGATATGTGAGTTTGGAGAATTGAGTTAGAGAACTTGATGTTTCTTTTCCTTTGAGAGTTGTGATAATGACTTATGATTTAGTAGTCATATTAAGGGGAGTTAATTGGGAGACGTTCAGTTAGTATTTCTGACTTTTTGAGATCATTGCTTGATAGAAGTAGTATGTCTGGGTTAATTTTCTTGGATTGACCAGTGACTCGACTGACATACTAACACACACCAAAAGTCATTTCCCGACGCCAGCAAGATGTCCACCAGCCGTGCAGAGAGTGTTGCTGTCGTGTTCCATGATGGTGATCGCGAGAGAATTCTACAGCGTGTCTTTTGGGGATCTGCAGAAGCCGTGAGAAGTCTTCTACAATGAGGGAGGCATTCCATCTTCCTACAGTCTGCTACAGGAGCAGCTACTTGCAGACGAAGAGAGAAAAATTCTAGTGCTATTTGGAGATTAAAGCGTAATATACTTTATTTCATAATGCCAGAGACGTGCAGTTTTTACTTATGTTTTATTTTAAGCCGGCCAGTGTGTTTTGTATTTTGCTAGGTAGGGGCTAGCATGGAGTGGCCGAGCTGTGAAACGCCTAGGGTTTTTGATTAATAATATATTGTCCATGTGTTCTCTGTGACCTATGGAATGCAGAGAACAGTGAGAAGCAATGACCTGAGAGTAGCTGAACAATGAGTTTCTATAGGTGGCGTGAGATAAAAATGCTTAGTTGGACAAGTCAATGCACGACAGTTTATTAACTCTTCTCAAGGTGCCTTTGTGAAACTGGATGCAGCTAGAATTGTGAGGCGCTAACGAACTGTGTGTTCGTATGTGCGTGTGCGCCTCTTCCCTTTAATAGTTTCAAAGAGGCGTCTTTGAGAAAAAGGCAAGATGCCGTGGTGCTCACCGGGGAGTTTTTGTGACATAGTGTTTAAGTGTCCGGTTGCTTGGGTGAGTGTTAAGACTACTTTAGCCAAAGAGCGGCTTGTTGTCTGTTTGACATTTTTAGGAATATCTGATCTTTAGATTTTGTTGCTAAACTTATGTGTACTTACCGGGATGAGTTCTGTGTCTTTGAAACAGACGATTCTGGCAGAACTGGCAATGGAGGGACAGGGGTTCCCAGAGGGGTGTGGACTTTTTGGTGAATAATGATTACTATTAGACATTTTACTGTTGGGGGGTAATTAAGTTAGTCTGTAGGACTTGATTATCCATTATTTATTCATTGTTAATAAATGTTAATGTTATGATGCGACTCTCTCATTTTCATTACCTGTTAGAATGGAGAGAAAGAGGTGGAGAGTGGAGACAGAGAGATTGCTTAGAGAGAGAGGTGTCGGTGCTAGAGTTGCCGAGAGAGAGAGAGAGAGAGAGAGAGAGAGAGAGAGAGGCTGTGTGTAATACTGTGTGTTGGTTTGCCTTCCGTTCGTGCTGCACGCTTACCTAATAAGTAATGGGAATATCTCATTACATATATATATATATATATATATATATATATATATATATATATATATATATATATTATATGTATGAATAACTTGATCACGAAGTATATAAAACGTGATGCTATGTATAAATAAAGGTTTTTTTGCCACGAAGGAAAAAAGGGTCCGAATAGGACCGAAAGTACTCGGCCAACTCGTTTTTTCATTTTTTTCCTTCGTGGCAAAAAAACCTTTATTTATATATATGTATATATATATATATGTATATATATATATATATATATATATATATATATATATATATATATATATATATATATATATGTATGTCTTTTCTCCTTGAAATACATCTTTTGATATGAATCCCTTGGCCCGACCCGCTTATAACGCTAGCTACTACAACCTCAAAAGTCATCCAATTATGATTAAATGTTATGCAGGTGCGTTGATGTTTTTTAAATATGAAATGAAAGTAAGAAAAAAGTATCAAAAGTACATTAGGAAAAACGCTGCTGGATAGCGCTCGTTAGCGTCTGAGAATACATAAATCATGCGAAATGGAAGCGAGCTGTAAATGACATTATTTCAGCCTAATGAATTCGCAATTAAAAGTGCATTAGACGACGCATTATAATTCCATGCTTAACATTCACTTAGTTGATCTTTCTCCCTTCCGTTTCTCTTCCTTTTCGAGGATAAGCACTATTAGTCCGCGCTTCTTCCTGAATTAGATGAAATTTTAGCAGTCCTTATTATTTTCTTATGTTTATATATATATTATATATCTATATATATATATATATATAATATATATATATATATATATATATATATATATATATATATATATATATATATATATATATAGATAAACTTAAGACTTGCGTTAAACATAAAGAAAAAGATAAGGACTGCTAAAATTTCATCTAATTCAGGAAGAAACGCGGCTAATACTGCTTATCCTGGAAAAGGAAGAGAAACGGAAAGGAGAAAGCATCAACTAAGTGAATGTTAAGCTTAAGAAAATCTGAACTTTGACCTATTACTTGGAACAGAACTTAGAATAATTTGAATCTTTACCTATTAGTTGACCTTGAACTTAAGAAGAAAATTTTAACTTTGACGTATATTCATATCTAACTTAAAGTTCATAAATCATAGAGGAAAACTACGGTTCTTGATGAGTTATCCCCTACCATCTTTTTCAAAATATAATCATTTATTAAATGAGCTGTTTAATGCTATATCACATATGAATGAACAAATAATCAAAAACTGACTAATAATTAAGAATTTCTCGCTGACCGCAAAGTCTCAACATGATTTTCCTTTAGTTGGTTTCCTTCAACCACCTCTCATTATTTCATATTAATTTCGATGTCGTATTTGATACGGAATAGTTGCACTTTATCGAAACACCTTCCAAAACGGGGGTCAAGATCGAAATAATGAGCTGAAATCCCCTGTAAACTAAAATTCTGCACGTGGGCGCGAAAACTCGATAAAAACAAATGTGTTTTGTATCATGCTAAATCACTTTAATTACTTGTCCAATTATATAGAGTATTATCTATTTTTATATAAATAACTGTTTCATGGTAAAGTTTAGGAATAATACGCAATTTTTTATCACTGTGACTATGACTGGTATTGTACTAATTTTTTGTTTATAGTGCGAGAGTAAGTTTGTTAATAAATGATAAATATAAAAACAATGAATCGACGTAAGAAATATACATACTTTTGATATATTTATTTTGGCAAAGCAAAACTACGATAAGTTACAACACCATCGACAAAACATTATTTGATACTAACGGCCTTTATATGTGTGAGCGAATTAGTAAAGGAAGTATCATTCAAATTAATACCTTTCTTTTAGAGCAACTATAAATAATAAATCCTTAATGAATTATATATATCCACGTTCGATGAAACATGCTGAAAATACATCTGCTGTTATTCTGGTAAATATACTGTGCATCAGCGAGGAACCGTAAGTCTACGCCGAAGAGAAAACTCATCGATAACCCAGATCCTCTTAGAATGAAGAGATAGATAAGAAACCTTCTGGGATACTGCTCATCTCCTGCTTGGCTTCTGGAGTAAGACCGGAGTTCCAAACAGGAAGTCTTAAACAACTCCCGAAGATTCTCAGTGAAGAGAAAAGTGATTAAGACGCCTTTTACAAGTTTCCTTATTTTAGATAAGGAATCCTCGAGAAAAAATCTTGTGAAATTGGTCGGTTTTGGAGAGAGAGAGAGAGAGAGAGAGAGAGAGAGAGAGAGAGAGAGAGAGAGAATTACGTTGGCAAAATTTGTTTGGAATCTTGAAAATCTAATAATATATAAGCATTTTCCCATACGGAAAAATCCTCTAGGATTTACTTAAATGGAAGTTCATAATTCAGAAGATATTAAATTCTACTTTAGAGAATTGATTTTCTTACAGGCAGCGTAGAGGCTTGGGATAGTTCGCTGTATGCTCAACCTTGACATCTAGTTTAATTCATATTTGGTGGGAAAATGAAATTCTGCAAATTACCATTGCTAACTTGAGACCGAGAGCAATGAGGTGCCATAAGCGTTTCATATTTTGGATGTCAACGTATCTGTAGAAAACAGCCCAAACTATTAGAAATATCCTGAATTTAAGAGTTAATTGTGAAATCTTATCTATTCACATACCCACGAGCAAAACCGCGTAATCCAAAATTACCACAAAGAACCTAGATGACTTTACTTTGTCATATTGGCAGATGACATTCTGTATCTGAAATCTAGACCATTGACTATATTTCTCTCTCTCTCTCTCTCTCTCTCTCTCTCTCTCTCTCTCTCTCTCTCTCTCTCTCTGTCTGGCATCAGGATAATGGACGTTGATGAACGCAAACATTAATCATAGGCATGAACATTTCCGGCTTTATAGACTACGCATTTAGGAGTTCAGCCTCTTTGTGTAAGGTTATTAGAGAGCTAAATTCGGCGATAATCTTTAAAGTACCAAAAGAAAAAGAAAGAAAAAAGAAAGAGAGAGAGAGAGAGAGAGAGAGAGAGAGAGAGAGAGAGAGAGAGAGAGAGAGAGAGAGAGAGAGAGAGAGACTATAGTTATTTGCATGATCCCGTTAGCTGTCCTTTCTTGTCTATGGTTGGGGTCATAATAAGTATATACAGACAACGTTTTATAGTCAATGGATACAACGTTTTATAGTCAATAGATATGTATTCATAGGTTATCTAAAAAAGGAAATATTACGGTTTCTTAGTTTAAGTTTTCAAATTTTAATTAATGGAGGGTAACAGGTGGGTATCGTGGAATTCAAAAGACACTGAACTAACTTGAAGGAAAAGTCACTGGAATTTTTCTCACGTCCTTAAGAGTTAAAAAAAATCCAAACTTTGATAAGAGAAAGGGTGGTTAAGGGAAGTTTCCATCGTAGGAATGAAAATGGATTTTTGACATCAATTAAGAGTAATTTCTAAGAATATTGCTGAGTGTCAGTTGCCTCCCGAATTTATTTTGCGTATACTTTGTAAATTCATCTTTACTCAATTATTACATCTTCAAGAAGTCCGTAAAAGACGTTTTTCAAATAAAACCTAAACTTAACTCAACTGACCGCATGATACTAGTATACATATTTTGAGGAACTTACAGAAAATACTCTGAAGGACAGTGGGGGTTTTTCTACACCGGTTCGCCTTCTTACAGACACCTCAAAATAACAAAGAAAATGATTGGGTCTAAAGCTATACAGTTAAACAGCATGATTAAATATGCTGTTATTCCTACAAATGATCAGATTATGAGTTTTAGTGCGATATGGTATTTGCCCAGAATCGAAGACTACAATACTAATACATAATGACTGAAATGATTTGGAAGTGATGGCTTTCATGAACCAATAAAGCAACACAGTACATTGCAATGATGCCAAGATAAACAGAACGACATGGAGGTTCAGGGAACCGGGGAACGAGGTACTTGGCCTCAGACTTGCACACCCAGCCACAAGGGATTCCGACGGAATGGACAGGTCAAACAGGCATGACACCACAGTTCATGGGAAGTTTCCTTGAGACATTCAGTATTTAAATAAAACTCTAGATATCTTTAAACTATGTACGGTTTGATATCGCATGGAATAGTTAAAAACTATTTACTATTAGAATTTAAAGGAAAGAATGTTTAATATAGCATAACCTTTTAAAGATAAAACAAAAATAACAATTAATTTACCACTAAACATTTGAACAAGAGCAGAAAAGCTTAGAACAACAAGAAATTATAAAGATTAGAAAATGGAATAAGTTGTGCAAATGAAACATTGTAAAACAGAATCCGAATACCATGAGAACTATTCCTCAGAAATGCTCAAAGTCCGTGTCTTCCTTGCAACTCTGTTGTAGATTCCACGTCCTGAATATAAAAAAGAAATATTAATTTTACTAGATAAAGCAACTATTCGATCACAAGTCCTTTTTTAATTTACCGTCAATTTCAAGATCCGGAGGCCTAAAGCAATTTCTTCTTAAAACTACCAAGCAAAAAACCTACGACAGGACGATAGTTTGGACAGTGACCTTTCAATATATTTTCTTTGCTAAGCCATTTCCCCTAGAGCAAACGGCACTGACAGACTCACCCTATTTATGGTACACATCATCTACCGTTAACTGTCGAACCTCTTCCTTCTAGTTTAGACCCTTACGACCCAACAGTTCTTCGACGTCATATAGCTGATTTTTTTTTTTTTTTTTCATTTTTTACGTCGAACCCTTTTTCCTCATCCAAAGACTGAGTCATGTAATTCAGATAACCTGTTTATCAACCTGGAGACCTGTATTCTTTCCTTAAGATCAAACCACCTAAAAATATTCTGATATCTCACGTTTATCTACTTACGAATCTTTCCTACAAAATTTGTTGCTATGCAAAATTCGTAAGAACACTTGCCCAGCAATCCCTTCGTACTAAGAAAAATTTTACTCCTGTGGACCTTCTTCTCTTTCAAACTTATCAACTCTTTTCTCATTCTACGATCACCCATTTCATTTACTCTTAAATATCAACACAAACTACTTCTATTTCCCACACTGCAGACTTTCATGAACCCTTCCATTTTCTGCCTTCAATTTGCCCTCTTATCTTTAATCTTTCTCTCAATAATGCTCTACGTCAATAGTGTCTGCATGTTATCTGCACGGCCAGCGAGTAACACTACGATACCTACATATATCAAACCCCCTCCCCTCCGCCCCGTACTCTTTTACGTTAACATTTTCTTGTGACAAACTTCCGCAGATACTACCTGTCCCTTTCAGACTCCTTACAGCACTTTGCCAATAAAGATCCCTTTATCCGAGATCCATATTTACAAACAGACAACCGCTCGCCAGTCTATGTAATCGAACATGAATTTTCCTTCGGCCGTTATGCTATTCATGATTATAGTTATTTATTTATATACCTAAATTCTCCGTCGTTACATTTACTTGCGAGGCATCAGTTTTGAATTAAAAAGTACGGTCAACGACCGAGGCTGTATTACATTGCATGTGCTAAAACCTCTTTGGTATCACGGACTTTTCTTTTAAAGGTTTTGTAAACAGTTTCCTTTTAACGTATTTAGTCCAATTTTGATATCTCATGGCTGATAACTTTGAGCCCCGTTACTATTAAGCCAAGTGAAAATATGGCATGGCTCGTACACCCATTACTCTGGATCACGGCAACAACAGATTGTGGCATTGAAAACTACGCTTCAGTAGTCCTAATATTCTGCATTTTCTCAAATGCTATCTATTAGAAGGAAATGAGCAACTAATATTGAACACATCCTTAACCTGAAAATGTTGGTTTACAGTTTGCAATCATGTCTACAGCTCTTGATGTACCAGCGCTTTACCTGTGTAGTTTCTTTTCGTACTTGTAGGCCGTATAACTAAAAACCCTCCCCTGCAGTCTTTTCATATACTCATACTCAGTGCTCATACACAGTGGAAGTTAATTCTCAAAACTTGTCTAAAGCAAACTTCGCTTCGAGTGATATATTATGCAAAAAAGCAGACACTACTTACCCACCTTCTGCCTCCATAAACAGTAACTTCACCATACAGTACCAAAGTATACCCGAATAAAGCTTTAAATCACCTTAAGTAGATGGCCTAATGAAAAGCCAAGTACCACATTCGTATTGCTGCATACGTGTAAGCTATGATCACTATTACTAATGACCAGCTGAAGTTAGTCTTCTAAATTCTCTAAGTATTTTAAATTATCTCATTCTTTCTCTTGAAATTAAAAGGTTATTCAGCGTATATGGTAGGATATAAAAACAATTACTATGAATCCTTGGTGTTACACCTTGCCACTAAAGCAGTTACTAGTTCTTACCAATTTGGTATTTGTTAGTAGTGTTTACGTACTGTTGTTCTCCCAGTTACTCTTAATTGTGTTGGCCGAATAAAAAGTTGAATAACTTTGCATACTGCAGTCAGCGGTTAGTCATTTTATATTAACCACTATAAAGTACCACTTTGTACCTTCAAAGTTCAGATTCACTGTAAATTGTCTAATTCTTAGTTTTAATTAACAGCCCTTTCTTGGCATTTCCAAAGAGAACAGTCACAGACTTAGTTTGCTTATATATTTATTTATCAAGTCTTAACTTTCAAACGTACAAAACATTGAGGATAAAGATAATTTACAATTGTTTTAAGAGCATACTTCGTTATTAATCTCAAATACATTTTTGAGAAACTTCAGGGGAATCCAAGACAGCAGACAAAGTTAAAGGCCAGAACCACCACAAGTTCCAAATCTCCGTCTGTCCGTCCGCCGATACTTCATTTATTCCAGTCCAGGAACTGCAAACCTCCTGAACCAACAGTGCTAGTCAATTTCCGTCCGTGGGTTGATACTCCGTGGTAATCCAGGAAACACAAAACCTCCGACTATAATATGTTTCGCTGGTTTCACTAAGGCCACACTAGTCTGACACCAAATATACTGGAATAGACGGTAGATCTACATTACTATTCCGCGGCGGCCTAGGCTATGACAGTTGCGGGTTTTTTATGCAGTTTTACCTCCTGAACAAGAATAAAAAAAAAATATTTATTCGGATGACTGTAATTAACCACCAGGGGCCAGTACTAAACACTGCGAAATACATTAGACGCCCCAATCCCTCCCTAGTGGATGTCGTATCCGCGGTTATGTTCCTTGCAGTCCGTGCGAAACTATTCTTTAGAATTATCGAATAGAGAAAGCGTTAGAATCTGTTCAGGGAAGGTTTAGATATAAAACAGACTATTGACCCCCCCTAAAACAAGACTATTGACACCCTCCCCTCCCCCCCCCCCACGTAATTCAAATGCTCCTTTTTGGTCAAATCAAGATTGAAAGCTGAAAAAATATTGCCTTCCACACCAAACTCGGCGATCATCCTGAAATTATATAAGGGGTTCAGTGTAATGTCGAGTCGACTATATATACAAATATGATATATTCCGTATTTAAGTTTCTAACATTCAGTGGCAAGATTGAAAGCATACAAAGTTTCATCTTAAAGCTAATTCTACAGGAACTTTACTTATACAACTACTAATTCGTTGTTTAGTACGGACTAAAAAAAATTTAATTTACTATAAATGTGGTAACTGAAATTTAACGCACAGGCTACAAGCAAAATAAAAACCTGTCAAACTAAAAATAAACACATTAGGCGATTTGATGATCTGGTTTGTTCTAACCACATTTTCCTCCCAGGAACAAATTATAGCAGGACTTACGTCCTACCATAACTGGTTCAAGGGAGTACCTCCACCCCTAAAGGGGCACCGCCCCTACAAGGGTGAAGGATGAAAATATAGTTATTGCAAAGATGTGAACAGTAAAACACTCACCGTTCATTTCTGTCTTCTCTATTAACCTATCCTGTTGAAAACTGGAGCAAATTAATTAGTTTTCGGCCAAGATTCCATCGTCCAAACGGATGATCAATTCAATAGCTTGAATACCCAATACCCATCACTGACAAGACTACCGATCGTAAACGCACACTCACGAACTCACCGGAAATAAGAATAATTAAGTCAACTATGCTCCTTTATTTAGCCTAGTGTAAAACCAAATTCTACAAAAAGTGTTACAACATCTTACTAGAAAATTTACAAATAAGACATTATAATTTAAAAACGCCAACCAAATCAGGACCAATGCATTTCCAAACAAACTTCGTTCAAAATGAACTTTGTGTAAAACACCTTCCTAATCTAAACACAAACTAGCACTGAGAACCGAGCTCTCAAAAAATCTAATAAAAATGAAAAATAAAATATTAATCCAAAGATAAATACAACACGCAAACTACGACTGAAAACCTAGCTGAAAAAAAAAAATTACAAATTCCTTCTAACGTAAACAGAAACCTTAAACTGCCACTGAATACCGAGCTGTGACAAGTAAAACTATCTTGCGACGTTTGCTGCCTACAGCCAAACTACTTCCGAGGAGGTCAGTCATCGTTTGCCAAAGACGATCAGCTCCACGGGCAGCCGCTAAGGGCGTCGCTACCCAAGAACTCGATTCTCCTTGGCGAGAATTGGGAAGAGAGCTTTTGATTGTTCCTTGACCTTTTAGTGATTTAGCTTTTAGACGATTTTCCTTTGTCAACGTTCTGTTCATTCTTCATGAAACATCTCGAAACGACTTTACAGCCAAGCCTGCTATATTTCCTATTTGCTACATTGGTATGAATTTATACCGTATAGAGAAAACGTCTTAGATTTCAAACATTACACACATAAAATGTCGAAGTGACGCCAGTTGTCTTATCTAACATTCTCAGTATCGACCCTTTATGGGTCTAAATCTAGTTGTCTCTTCTGTATAATAAATGCATTCCTTTTTTTATAATCAAAACATAATTAAACCACCACCCTTTAGGTGCTCTTTAAGGTTATATAACTTGAACACATTATTTCATACATTACTTTTCTAAAATTCTGCTGAATCAGTATTGCCTCATTTCAAGTTTTTCTAATTTCAGATTACAACAGTAAACTATTTATCAGCAGCAAGCATAAAATCAATTAAAAGCAGCTATAGGTCAATTACTACCTTGACCTGTATTGCAAAGACGTCCAAACACAGCAGGATTTAAAGGGTATTTACTTCAAAGGGCTGAGATACAGTGGCCATTCTCGATCTTAAAGGTAATATTCAGGACATGCCTGCATTCGATGCCAATCGCTTGGCTGTAGTTATAAATCGATATATATATATATATGATATATATAATATATATATCATACCTATATTATATTATATATAGACTAAATATTATATATATCTAATTTATATATATATAATCTATATCTATATCTATACTTATATATCTTATATCTATATTTAGATATATATAATATAAATATATATATATATATATATAGAATATACATATATAATATATATATTATATTATATCTATAATATATATATATACTATAATATATAAGATCTATAATAGATATATATATATATATCTATTATATTATAATATTATATAATTATAAATATATGATAAGTATATTTATGTGTATGTAATATGAAATAAGATAAATCGTACAATAATGAAACGAAATAAAAAGAGAACACGACAAAGCAAACTCAGACGGGCTTCCCATTCTCAGGTTCCTCCAAAGGGCAAGTTATCTGGGATCTTGAACGATCCCAGAGGGCCCAAAGGACGTCGTTGCCGTCCTTTAGATATTAAGAAACGGGAGCGGGAGGAAGGACGGAGGTCAAGATATGTTTGCTTCCATGATTCTCCAGAATGTGAGGCTCCTATGCTCTCGGAATGCATTAGGGCAATGAACCTCGCTAAGTCCTCGTCTTCTCTCGTCCCACAAGAAGAGCAGAGGTTCGAGTCCAAAGGATTCCTAAATATTTTGTTTTGAAAAGTTGGTGATCTTCGTTTGGCTTTAAACTCAACACGTGTGCACGATATGCGTTCGCGCATGGGAGCTCGTGGATTTTCCATGGTGAGAGAGAGAGAGAGAGAGAGAGAGAGAGGAGAGAGAGAGAGAGAGAGAGAGAGAGAGATAAATAGATTTTGTAAGGGAAGTTTCATATGCGCGGATATCCTATTCCACAAAAGGTTATTTGTTGCAAGCGCATTTTAGACATGTGCCTACACGAGCAAGGGACTTGAACCGTAAGTGAGCACACGATGTCTCCTCGGATGGACAACAAGTCTTTGAGTCATCCTAATCTTTGTAACTCCTTGCAACTGTAACAATCAGTTAGAAAGAAAACAGCAGCTGTAATGGTGTCATTAGGAAGAGAATAGTCTATTTATCGCCGCTTGTTGTCAAAGAAAGATATCGGAAATCTGATTTTACTATTGATACAATAGCACAAAATGAGCGAGAGAGAGAGAGAGAGAGAGAGAGAGAGAGAGAGAGAGAGAGAGAGCTGTTTAGTGAAGAGACACCAAAGACTTTGTTTTGTCGTTTTCCGAAATTAATAAGGACATTTAATTTTTTAACTGACATTTAAGGTAATGGATAATTATCAAGAACTATATCTTATAGAGAATTGAAATGATGATAATCTGAAATATTTTACAGAAAATTAATTTAGGAAATTGAATGATATTTATAATTTGTATACCTTACATTTACTTTATGAATAATATAAGGATGAAACATAAATTAAACTTATTTCCAGTTCATACATTGGTAAAGAGATGTGGAAAAATCATATGATGATAATTAAGAAATCAAAGATATTCATGTCTAATTGTTTACCGGAAACATGAAAGATTAAAAACCAGACATTCTTCAACTATCCGCCATAAGATCAATTTATAAAATACTTAATTAATTTGTATCAGCTCCGCGATGATTTAATGTCTTTGAACAGAACCCTTATCGATCATGAGCATCCAACTTACATTTCCAAAAATCTGTTTCAGCTCTCTGAACAGTTACCGTAGTGTCCATAATGTGCCACTCACTTTCTCCTTTATGCCTGATTTGCATTCAATTGTATATTCGTTAGTTTAAAAGCACCTATAATTCGGGAAGTGATGGTGCGCTTCGTTCAAGCATATGCGAATGTTTATAGCCACCTGAAAGCAAGGCTTGGTGTTTTTTTTGTATATCTGATGCATCTGTTGAAACAGAGAGGTAATGTGAAATATATTATTCTTCAGGAACCCTCGTGAATTTCATGTAATGCATTTCACTTCTGACGGAGTGAAAACATAAATAATATAAAAAAATTGTCTTTTGTTTCGTTGTTTTTATTCTCCCAAATTTTCTTTCGTCAAATTGTGATTTCTCTAAATAATTTCATATCAGTTGTTTTCTTTCTTTTCCTGCGCAAAAGCTGAAGTTCAGTAAAGGATAAAAATTCCCCTTATTTTGAAACATTTCTAGGATTAGGATTCCCTCATTGATTATTCCTAATCCGTCACCAACGATGAGAAGTATTAATGAGTCTAATGACCCTTGCCCCAAAACCCTCTGTGAATCACGATACTAAAGTAAGATTGATCCCTGCAGCGCAGTTTGTGACTGAAGATGATTTCTGTAAGATTGTTTAACCAAAGAAGAAGAATAAGTGGAAGAAAATTAACAAGAAACGAGGCTGAGAATCTAGTAAATAATGACACTTGAATATCCTTGAATTTTTTATTATTCTCCTATGACATTCCCACTTCTTTTTACCAATATATAGACGGAAAAAAGTGTAATTAATATTATGTCATTAAATTTTTCTGATGTGCTCCTACGCCATTCATAAAGAGTTAATAGTACTGACCAACAAATATAAGACCCTGAAACCTGAAGTATACTTTAGAGAAAATAAAATAATCAAATGAACGAAAATCAATCCGGAGGTAAGAAATGAGGAGGGTAGTAAATAACATCGGTATTAAGAGTAAAGCTCATCAGATCCTCCTCTTTTGATTAGATTTGGGAAATTAATTCAGGGGAGCCTTTGTCTCCTTCATCCTCGATGATATCGTTTTTCTGAATTAATTTGAAAGTCTTAGACAAGCATACTTTCGTTATCATTTTTTTTCTTGTTGAATGTTCTTCTTAGAATATTGTGCACGGGAAAAGTATGATTTATTTATTTTCTAGGATACGGTGGAGCTTTCATCACTGCTGTCTTTCTTCTGGGGATTTGAATTCTTGCCTTAGTGTGTCTATGAATATCTGATCATTTCCGGCACATTTTAAACAAGTTACAATAGCCCCGAAACAATCGAGTTTTCGGTACAGCGTATATTACCGTATGAAACACTCGATGTGCTGCAGCATGAAACTTTCAGCCACGATTTGGCAGCGCTCATTTGCTCCCCAGATGCGGTTACGTGAAGATGCGTCGGAAGCTGGCTCCCCTAGCGGTGCCAAATGTACGACCCAAGGTTAACCTTATCCTTAAAAAAAGGTGGGGGGAGGACAAAGGGCTGCAATTTGGTGTATTTGATGGTTGGAGGGTGGATGATCAACATACCAATTTGCAGCACTCTAACTTCAGTAGTTTTTAAGATCTGAGGGCGGACAGACAAAACTATTTCAATAGCTTTCTTTTACAGAAATCTACAACAATTTTTTTTTATCTCGCAATGAATAGCTATGAGAACTATCATTCTTCTATGACAGTAATCTGAAGATTTCCAAGTGTATAATGTATGTGCGTTGGAAAAGAATAAAATAAACTTAATTCCATAACTTGTTTGGTCATTCCTTTTTCCTAGATGATGCAGATCTTCACGCCAAAGTGAATACCACTCAGAGTGAATACCACTCAGTAGCCAAAGTGCAAATGGAATTAGAACCGAGATAATACCACCAATCTGAAAACCTCCACCGACAGCTGAGAATCAAATAATTCCATAACATGAGACGGAAATTCCCTGATGCTGCACGGAAGTCTCGCGAAGTGATCACTGGCTTATAATACTTTGATAATTAGATCGTTAATTTTCCTCTTCACTGACCCGAATGTCATAGAAAATTCTTTCACGCTAACCTACTTTGATATTGTTGTGATTAATTGGGAAGGGTTCCGTGCGATCCCCATGTAAATCGTCCTGGCATTTTATTGATTTGTATTGAAATGGTTATGAAATGATGCGTGATAAATAATTGGAAAAATATTCGTGTTAATACCAGTTTGAATTTCTATAACGTATTAAAATGAAATATGATTTACTGCTCTTTTCAAATAACAAAAACGCCTCTTTTTTAACATTACCTAAAACATTACTCTTGATATTACTTGAATCTAGCATCATTATAAGAATCTAGCATCATTATAAGAATCTAGCATCATTATAAGAATCGATATCTATTATTTTGAATCCAGGTAAACCAGTCACAGTAAAAAAAAGTCACAGAAAAAAAGTTACGGGAAAAAAGTCACGGGAAAAAAGTAACATTAATCTTTCCTAGATAATTATCTCCAAGGGTTTTAACCCGGTAGTATCCACTTTTGCGGTGTATTTAGTACCACAAGCCCGTTGGGGATTACCGTGAGAACATAAACAAAAGACTGTAAATTAATGTGACTTTTTTTTCCTATCCAAATTGTGAACTTTTTCTGTGATGTTTTTCGCTATGACTTTATTACCGGCTACCATTCTTTTGGTAGGCCTAACCAGGGGAGACTTCAAAAAGTGCAGCTGACCCCTAGCTGAATGCCTCGTGCCTTCACTGCTCGGCCCATTTAACGATACACATCACTACATAACTATTAATGCGCTGGTTATAAAATCATCATGTATAGGATTCATGATAATTTAGACTGACACCCTTTAGAGGTATAGTATGATAAGTTACAGTATTTACCTTAACATCACCAAATGTCGCCACTAAACACCATCACCAGTATTGGCTATCAAGAACAACCCGAATTGCTGTCAAGCAGTAATTCTATAGTTATCAGTCAATATTTTATCAGCCTCCACTGCTGACACCACCATCACCATCACTAATAGTAAACTATTATCACTTCTTTAAGCAATACGCTTCACCACCATGATTACTTATAAACAAACATGGCAGAGCAAGTTGTGACGTCATCAGAACTCACAGTAGCGAAAAAAATAGTGAATATTCACTTTAGGTAATTAAGCTGTCATTAGTGACTGAAATATATTGGTTTAAGTATCAACATTTTTATTGTTATCTTCCTCAAACTTGTGAGAATTGTGATACGTCTTTTGTCAGTACAAACCATGTTTTGAATAAAGTTGAATGTAGCCTATGAATATGACGCATAAACTTGACAAAGAACGAACAAGCGTAATGCAATTTGATCGTAGTAAAATATTAACAAAGATACTACTATATGTTCTAATCATTCAGAACATTAATAACTCCTGAATTGTAAACCGGAGCTCTTTGCTTTCCGCCTTAATATATGATAATGAAAATTCTAAACCATTCACTGAAGCATTTTGGTTGCGAGAGTCGTTTTCTAGGCAATGCAACTTAAATTTCATAAAATTTACGGTCAACTCAACCTTTTCGAAGTTTATATCTCCACTTATAAATTTATCATAATGTCTAAGTTTCTATTTTACTTCCATTTGTGACTGTTTACTTGTTTTGCCTATGAATACGCTAGGGTGATTATTCCAACCAACGAGATGGAAATGAGGTTAATAGTTCTATAATATATGCCAACAACACTAATCTGCCCAATTTCCAGCACAGGAATACACATAAACGCCTAAATTAAAATGGTGATATGGATATATAAGGACATGTTTAACCCTAAAGTCTATTTACTCTATTCAGATCAAATAAACAGACAATATCAGAATAGTAGTTGCTAATGTTTACGAAGGAAGTTTTACTGAAAAATCATTGCAAAATACACAAAAATATATACATCAGAAAATGTGCTTATATTTTCGAGATATATTTTGCAAGCTTTCTCACGAACAAGATATCTCGTGTGATAGGAATACGGCCTTGTCAGCAACATCGTCAGGTGTATTTTGTCATGACATTTGCATGACGATGAATATGCAACCGAGCTCAATTGCTCCAGTGTGTCAAAGCTGAAGAGAGACAGTTTCTTTTGACAAGTTGCTTTGGTATGTACATATATATATATAATATATATATATATATATATATATATATATATAATAGTATAGCATATATATAATATATATGTACAGTATATATATATAGAATACCATATAGGCATACTAAAAGGAACCAATATAAACACCAAATATAGACAGTAAGTACTATATTTCAGAGACTGCTGCCTCTCTCTTCATTACCTACCTGAGGAGAGAGACAGCTGTCTTTGAAATATAGTAATTAATTTCTATATTTTTGGCCTTTTTATGGGCTCCTTTTATTAGATGGAAATGTAATGTGTTATAAAAGAAAATTTTTACCATATATATGTGTATATATATATATATATATATATATATATTATATATATATATATATTATATATATAGATATATATATATATATATATATATATGGAATATATATGAACTTGATCACGAAGTATATAAAACGTGATGCTATATATAAATAAAGTTTTTTTGCCACGAAGGAAAAAATGAAAAAAACGAGATAGCCGAGTACTTTCGGTCCTATTCGGACCCTATTAAATATATATATATATATATATATATATATATTATATATATATATATATATATATATAGATAAAATCTTGAACTTATCAGCCTGTAAATGGAGCTTAATGACCTTGAAGACAAGTACCTAGAATTATTTTAAGGCATTAATATTGCATTAACGGGCGAAAACCCTGAAACTCAGTTACGAGTGAAAAATCTTGTACTGGAGGTTTTCATAGATACTGGAATATATAGAGAGTAAAAAGGGAGAATCTCTACGCCGCAGAAAAATCAAAATGGTGGCGCGAAACGGAGGCGCTGGTGAAATCAGTTCCTCCTCCAACCAAGAAAGTCCCTCTTACAACCCTCCGCCCACCTTCCTCCAAACCCGCCCTCTAACGGTAATAAGAACTTGAGAAGGTTTTCTTTCCTTTTTGAGTCATAAGCTCTTTTTTTCTTCTTATTAAACTGGAACGTTTTCCTTTTTTCTATCTTCTTTCTAGCTAATTATCCTTTTGAAATATGTAATGGTTCCTATTTTGTGAAATGTATTTCGTCTTAACTCCAGTACAATCTCCAGGAAAAAATCTGACACTCATTTTTCTAAGACAGTCATCAATCAAAGGAAGAGAGAGAGGAGAGAGAGAGAGAGAGAGAGAGAGAGAGGACGACGAGAAGAGGAGGGATGAGAGAGAGAGAGAGAGATATCAGTGACAAGACTTCGCTATAAAAAAAAAAAAGAGAAATAGTTTTTGTTTCCCTTACAAACTTGGTCGCTTTTGGGAGTTCGGCGAAACTCCAAATAAAGAGTGAATCTACTTTTCCTTTTTGCCATCATCCCCATGAAGGGTTTATACAGAACATTTCGCTGGATGTACTAGGGAACGAAATCATTGCTCTGAAAGGAGTCCGTATTTTTTTTACCAGTTTGAAAGTAGACCTGCAAAATAGTACAACATGAATATGTGGACTAATATGAAGTCTACAAGCAAACGCAAAGTATTTTACGTTAGAGTTTTTCCCACGGATTTTCAGAAATTCATGGAAAACTCAACCAGTCAGAATGCTAAAAAAGGCAAATAAAAAACATATAAACAAATAAATAAAATAAAAAGGCGCCAAAGTTTCTTCGGCTAAATCAAGTTTTCGGTCCGGCGGAGTCCTTAACCACGGTCCACAAAACTCTAAGCCGCGGCTATGAATCTCAGCCACGGTCCGGTGGTGGTCTATGCGTTGCTACCTATAGAGCTGCGATAGGTACGATTATGGTTCACTATGGTCTTAAATGAAAAAGAAAAAAAAAAAAAATGCTGAGGTTAGAAGAATGCAATTTGGTATGTTTGATGATTGGAGGATAGATGATCACCATCCCAATTTACAGCCCTCTAGCCTCAGTAGGTTTTAAGATCTTAGGGAGGACTGACAAACAAAGCCGTTAATTTTTTTTTCATTTACAGAAAACTAAAAAAAAAATATAAAAACGGGAGAACTTATACTCGAAAAATAGAGGTTATCAGTGTCAGGCGAGTATGAAGGAATAATGTGAGGTAAGACTCTGTATTATCACTACAATTATTATTTTAAACCCTGTTGGATCATTATGGAAATATACTGTAAAGTTCTTTCATTTTTACATAATTGAAAATCCCATATGATTTCTTCCACGGCTCTCTGATAACCCTCCTCACACACGAATATATAATTGATTCACTGTCAGATCTGAAAAGTTTAACAAGCACATTGTAAATCATTATCTTCATTTATAATGTAAGCGCAATGTCATCCAATATGACTGCACGATGAAAGCTGAGAGACATCCGTTACATTATAGATACAAGTCACTGAACGGTCCATTACCGTTGGCAAGTTTCTGACAGTAATAATACAAATTGTGAAAATCTGATCTCATCATTTTCTGAAGATTTCTGTATAACTCTGGGAGGTTCCAGTAAATGATGCTTGTACTCATATGTTTATGAAGCATTATATATTTATATAAAATTACTGTTAAAGAAAGTAAAAAAACAATAGAATTATGACTTTTTGTTGTTAAACAACTATTACTTATACACAAAGTCCAGTATGACCAGCTGGATATGATTTTTTATGAATTGTTTATTTCATCTTTTCCTCGAAAAATTACTTGTACCATGAAAGTTTGTACGTCCAGGAAGACTCTTCTTCCTGAACGTACCAACTTTCATGGTAGTACATTCTTTCATATCAACAGAATTTAAGTGCTCTCTCTCTCTCTCTCTCTCTCTCTCTCTCTCTCTCTCTCTCTCTCTCTCTCTTTCACCTACACAAACACCCAAATATTATTTGTTTTTCCAGAAAAATAATTGTTCTATTGCCTCATTAATTAACGGGAACTGCGCTAATCTTGTACCTTCAGGGAGAGCCTTAATCCTAATCTGTTAAGAATTAATATCCTTACGTTCCCTTCGATAACTTTCAGGACGTTTTGAAAAGAAAAATAGTTATTGTGTTATGTTAGGTATCAACGATGAAGTTGAAAAGTATAACCTAATACTACAGATAAGCATGATAAAAATATATTTCCATTTATACTTACTATACATTAATTAGAACGCAGTGAATAGCATTGCTGCTCTATATTGTATAGAGAAAAACATATAGGAAATGGTTGGCATTTTTGTCCCGTTTAACATTTCTAGTCTTGATAATCTACATTCTTAGCTCATAACATGTTCATTCGAATTAGGAAGAGAGGGAGAGAGATTAGTCCTCATAAATACTGGCAAAGTTAAAGTAGTTCGCCATCCAAACCAACTCAAAGAAGCTAATCATGTTAATGATAAAATTTGACAGAACTGGCCTTTGATCCTCATTCATTTTATCTACTATATTTCATATCTAACGACAGGTTTTTATGATGACGCAAAAGAGAGTGATTGGTGTGGCTAATGTTTAGTTTCCCATATTCATAATACAATTTTGAGATAGACGCATTACCAGACCAATTGAATATCAGAGACAAAGATGTGTGTATGGGGAGAGAGAGAGAGAGAGAGAGAGAGAGAGAGAGAGAGAGAGGATCTAAGTGAAAACATGCCTCCAAATAGTTATATTGTTTCTACCTTAGAATCTTTATTCTTAACATTTCCAATTACGCTGTCAGCCTCACAGAGGGCAGCCTTCACATGAACGAAGAAATAAAACACAAAGAAAAGTTCACTTAAATCATGTAAAGAAATCACTGAATTTTGTGATTGAAAACTTTTGTTTATATATTTCATATCTAAATATGTTGCTTCTGTAGCAGAAGCTTTACATCTACCCAATATTATGTTTCCTTTAAATAAAATTTATTTATACATTGGTTGGAAAAAATGAAAACACCGAGTTGAATTTCTTGGTCTTTTTTTAACTGTACGATGGATAATTTTAAAAACAATAAAAGTTAGTATGGTCAATGTTGGTATTGTAATAATGGTCCAATTCAATAAACTAACTTTAAACTTTGTCAGTAACGTATGCAAAAAATCCATCTTTATTCCCGCTGATAAACCAGTAAGTATTTAGCTTTTCCATTCCGAACAAAAATAACTTTATTAGTTATGTTCTTTATTAGTAAAATCCAACTCTATTTATATTTTATGTATACTCAAGGCCATCGAAAACAGATACATCTTTCGGTGGTCTCGGTATAAGGCTGAATAAGCTGCGGTCCATGAAATTTTAACCACGGCTGGTAGTAGCTTGGCCTGTATCGTTGCCAGACGCAAGATTGTAGCTAACTTTAACCTAAAAAAGAAAAAAAAAAACTACTGAGTCTAGAGGGCTGCAATTTAGTAAGACTGATGATTGGAGGCTGGATGATCAGCATACCAATTCACAGCCCTTTGGCCCTAGCAGTTTTTAACATTGGGGGGCAAAAAGAAAAATTACTTACAGAAAAAAGTTGGGACAGCAACAATTGTGGACTGACAGACAAAGCCGGCTTAATAGTTTTCTTTTCAGAAAATTAAGCCTGAAATTACTTGCATGCCAACAAAAAACATTTGTGACGTCCAGGGAAAAATACTGAATTTACTAGATATTCCATCAGTAGAGTTCATAAAATGGAACTCTTTCAGCAAATAAGGATTTCTGAGCATCGTTATAGAAGGGCATAAACCTTGATTCAATAACAATCAGTTTCTGGGAGACTTGGCTAACGCAGTTGTCTATGCAAATAGCAATATCAAATGTAACCCGCGTAGGGTCGTTTGCATAACTACGTAATTGAGTTTACCAGTTACATATTCATTCAACATTTCTAAAGTGACATTTGAACAAGGGCTTTAATATGTCTTCTCTCTTGTTGGTTGTAGTCTCGCTGTATTTCCTCCGGTGTTGCCTACTTCAAAGGTTAAGTATAAAATAAGTGTTTTTAGCTAAATTATTTTAGTAAACTTAGTTAGGTGGTACTGCTACTCGTGCTATTGGAGCAATAATAATAATAATACTAATTAAATAATAATAATCCTAAATCGTGAATGATGGATGGTAATGGACAACCATGTTGAGGAGAGATTGCAGGGTCCACGGCTGGGAGAACATACTATGGGTAGTGGGGAGGTGCAAGGAAGGAAGAAAGAGAGGGAGACCAAGAAAGAGATGGAAGGACTGTGTGAGAGGAGATTTACATGAGAAGGGATTGATGAGCAGAAGTGCAAGATAGAAATAGATGGAAACGGCTCATCCGAAACGGCGACCCCCATGGGATAAAAATGGGAAAAAGAAAAAACTGGGAAGAAGAAGTAAGAAGAAGAAGAAGTGAATGAGAGTTGTACGTGTATATATTATATATATATATATATATATATATATATATATATATATATATATATTATATATATATACCATATATATGTGTTTGTGTGTGTGTGTGTGTATAGTGTCGTTATCAAGCTGACAAACAATATAAAATACTCCATTTTCATCTGTTTTCTTTCTGAAATCTTATCATGCGCACGTAAACACAAACACACACACATACACACACACACACACACACACACATATATATATATATATATATATATATATATATATATATATATATATATATATATATATATATATCTCGTCCCTTTTATCCAGATATTACTTTGGTTACTCTCCCATTTATTACCCACTAAACCCAAACACAAACCTTGATACAGAATTGTTAATCACAGGAAATAAAAGCATTTTCAATAATATATTTCTATGGTATCGAGTACGTGAAATGATAAATTTTCAGGTAAACTAAAGTGAAATATGCAGATGTACTAATGTAAAACAGGTAAAAAAGTCAAATTATATGAAATAATGACACTCGGAAACCATACCTAAAGGATGATACATCTGTGTTTTGGAGAGAAAAGGGCAGTATTTATTACACGGAAGAGACAATTAGATTTAGACTTATGAAGGCACATTGTTGGGGATCCTTCGAGTATAGGATGGACAATTAGAGTCAGTTCGATAACGCACAAGTGAATATTGTTTGAAAATGGGGACGTTATCCTTATGTTGGAAGATTCGTACGAAATGAGAATGTAGATAACCAGATATATGGTCGTTTGGCCGTAAAATAGTTTTGATGCAATATTACGTGAATATTTCAAGAAGAATTAATAGAAAGCCGACGAAACACGTCAAAATTAAAATACTGAAGCCACAGAACAGTTACCCGCTTTCGGCCTGATTCTCGCAATGATGAATCTTCTACTGTTCATGGGTAACGATTGGTGTCCTCGGTAATTGTTCCCAAAGCTGATCGTCCTTGGCGAACGATGTTTACCTTCGTTGTAGTTGTAGGTCGTCTGGGAGCGCCAGTCCATTCCAGCGTCTACCAGCCAACGTTGCGTTTTGATTTGTAAGTTATTGGTTGTTAGAAGAATTTTTCGATTTTGCTTCGAATTGATTCCATCATTTTATTCAGTAATGTGTTGGTTTTCCTTGTTAATGTGTTAAGTCTTTATTTGGTCAAGTTTTCTTGTTTTAGAGATGTTATGGTTTGCTTTAAGTAATGTACATTAACTCTTAACTTTTAAACCGTTAACACTGTAGCAGATTGAGAATCTGCGATTACTCTAAAGTATATGAAGGAGTGTGGCTGATATAATCAGTTTTTTCTACTTCAGGTGTTTCCGTCCGTGTTAGTGCCTTATTTATAGTTCATATCAAGCAGTGTATTCAATCCGTCCAGCTGGTTGATCTGTTTGGAGGATGGAATCTTGACTGAACGAATTCTCCCCGCGTATTTTGCAAGTGGATAGGTAAATTAAGAAGATAGAAGGGATCGGTGAGTGTTTTTCCTTTTTTATCTTAGTTCAAATTTTTAACATCCTCCACCCTTATAGAGGCGGTGCCCCTTTAGGGGTGGAGGTACTCTCTTGAACTAGTTGTGGATGGACGGAAGTTCTGCCATAACTAATTCCTGGGAGGAAAATGTAGTTGGACTAACCATAAGTGGCACCTGGTGAGTTCATTGAAGGTTAATAGGAATTATTTTGCTAGCAGATTCAACAGTTCGTTATTATAGTATATTTCAATAATAAATGTTTGTTTTAAAGAGGCTTTATATTCTAGAGATTAAAGTTCTAGGCAAACTCTCCTAAAAAAATTCCCATTTACACTTAATTTTAAAATAAAACCTTTATTTTAATTAATAATTACAAATTGAATTTCAAACATATGCCAGCGGACTGTTAATCTAGCAAGCAGTTTCGCAGATTTAGCTTCAGTTTATATTAATCAAATCTTGTGCGGACAGGCTAATCATAATGGTTGCATTTCCGAAGTCTTGGTAACAAATCAGATTCTCTGTAACCCAATTTTGTGTTAGGATGAATGTTGTATGCAAACTCGGTCTGAACATGTCCTTACGCTCTTCACTATTCCAGGTTTGGGTCAGGTTTGTTTGAGGTTTGCTTTGTTGGTTTGTTTTCCTGGACGTGAAGAAACCTTATGATCAACGGCCGTAAACACACTGAGAGATGGTGCCGAGTTTCTAATGCTACAACACATTTTACTTTTTCCCAACTGTTTTGGATGAGATTAATACTGAAGTGGTTTTAAAATAATGGTAAATATCTTATCCTAAAAATTTGTATATACGGTTAAGAGGTTGGAAAATATATAGGTTATTTTAAGTTTTTTAGTCAATGGCTCTCATTCTCGGGAAGTTTATATTTGCAAAGTCCTTTTGAGATAAGACTTTACACTGAATTTCAATTTGGAAGTACTTATGCCTTCACGGGCGTTAAGGAAACTTGAACTGTCGATTGTACTATGCTCTAGTCTCTGAGGAAGTAACTGAAGTAAACTATCGCTGAGGAAATAAATTGAAATAAATCTGCTACTGAGACTAGGGCATTATAAGAAAGTGGACAGCTATAAACTAATATCAAATAGGTATGAACAATCTATCATTAGAGGCCTGGTATGAACTCTACTATTTGAGACAAAGTAACTAAGACTGGATTAGCTTTTATCACCAAAACTACTGAAATTCAGTTTTCATAAAAATTCCAAAGATCATTGTATCCTGTACCCTGGTTTATCTTAATTTTTAGGTGGTATGTGGGGAAAACTATATCCTAGCTGGTCCATAACGTAGCTGCAAAGATGTGCTGTATAGATTTTGAAAAGAATTGTAACTATAATCGAAGATACTTTTTGCTACATTCCACAATTAATTCATTTTTGTGGAGGAAGGTGGTTAAGCACTGTATCGTGTAGCAGAGTTAATCGGCCAAAGATTAGTTTATTACGTTATTTCAAAACGCAACACTTAAGCTGGGCAACTGAAAGCCTAATAAAAGGAAGGCTTGGTAGGGTCACGTGGCTTTGGCACGAAAAAATGTGTAGAATTTATAGAACATGACTGACTCAATTATGTTTAGACAAAACTTTTCAAAGTACGAAGAAATATTTTTTTTCTTGGAGGTATATTATACGATTTGAGTTGTTCGTCATTGGGGCATATAAGATTTAAGTTCCGTTACAGTTTGTGTAATGGTGGGTAACATATGGGGAAAAAAAGCGCATGGAAAACTCGATGGGGTTTTTCAATACTATTATAATGGGTCATTCGACCGTTAGCGTGAGCAAGCAAGAAGTCGCTGACAGACAAGAATCCAGTCGTTAGTCGACAGAACTGACCATGTTGATTTGTTTGTATGGCGTTTTTACGTTGCATGGAACCAGTGGTTATCCACCAACGGGACCAACGGCTTTACGTGACTTCGAACTACGTCGAGAGTGAACTAATATCAACAGAAATACACTTATTTCACACCTCAATGGAATGCCCGAGAATCGAACTCGCGGCCACTGAGGTGGTACGCCAGCACCATACCGATCACGCCACTGAGGTGCTTGCGACCAAGATGAGTTAGACTAGAGTGGAGTTGCCTATTAGGAGAATAACTGCGAATTTGCCTGATCGGTAGGTGTAAAGGCCTGTCCACACTACCAGGCCTGATCGGCGGACCTCCCCTCTAACGAGCATACTTGACGGGCAAAGCGTCAAATTGCAAAATCACAATGGTGGTGCCCGATGGCTTGAGCTTCGACCCTGGCAGACGTACGTTAACCATATACATTTCTTTTACGAAGCCATTCTTTGCACCATATTCTCTTCTTTTTCATCTTTTTCATCACACACAAAGCAATTGTCATGCTACACAATATCTTCTTCTTTGCGGTAGTCACCATGTTTATCGTACCGCACTGAACACACTACTGGCATCGTCGGGCACCCGTGTGGACAACATTCACGGGTATGGCCGCCAGAATTTTCCCGTCAACCCCGGAGCACGCCGATCAAGCCCGCTCGTGTGGACAGGCCTTTACGGGTGAAAAAATGCCTCAACACCAGGATTTCGTGGAATTTCTTGACATTGTCAGCTAAACTATGTAGATGGACCAGTAAGTTTTGAGGTGCTTTGGTCTCTACTCCGAGCAATAACACAGATTGCCAGGTTGATAAACAGAGTATCTAAATCAGATGTATAATTCTTAGTCCAGGAGGAGGAGAAGAAGTAGACACAAAATGTCAGTTTTAAGGGATGGCAGATTGCTGAACCGGGGATGTTTGAATAATGAGGTATTCCCATTTGATGGTACATGAATTGTATTGCAGGCATTATGATGAGATTTGGAGCACTATTGACTAGACTAATAGTAGGCATATGAATTAGCTATAGGTATATCAGTTAGATATTAGATGACTGCCAAAGTAGCTTGCGATAAGGAAAATAGCTTAACAGTAAAGACATATCATAATGGTTAATGTATCAAGTATCGCTGTATTAAACAGTTTTTGTGGAGTTTTAACAAGAAATTGCTTTTGGATCGCTGAATGGACGATAAATAATAAAAGGACTTGAGCAGATTAGTCTTTCTGTTTAGAAAAATCACTAACTTGTTACTACAGAGTAGTGGGGAAGACGTGAATTTTGTGTAAGTATTTGATGTGCTCTTTCCAATTTAAATGTTGATCAAAATATTACTCCTAGATACTTGATTTTTGTACAAAATTGTATTTCAGTGCTATAAAGATGCAGTTTGATTGTTTGGTTCTTCATCCACCTTTTGTCTTTGTAGAAGACGATTGCTTTTGTTTTTATCAGTTGAAAATTTAATCCAACTGAATTTGCCCAACTACATATATTTGAAATGGCAGTACTGAGAACTCTCTGAGCATGTCTCAGATTACTACTCGTATAGTAAATGACAAAGTCATCAACATATAAACTGTTTTTTACACCACTTGGTAAATTTATAGTAATGTCATTGATTGCTAAAGCAAACAATGTACAGCTCAAGACACTACCTTGAGGGGTTACTGAGTAGGAATTTTCTACTCTTACTTGAAAAGTTCTGTTTGTTAAGAAGTTCTTAATAAATATTGGTAAGTGGCCTCTTAGTCCCTTGGAGTGGAGTTTTTGCAGATGTTTATGTTTCCATGTTGTATCGTATGCTTTTTCTATATCAAAAAATATAGCTACTGTTAATTTCTTTTGTTCAAAGCCTTTTTTGATATGATCTTCTTAAATGTGTGTTAAGGGATCTAGGGTTGATCTGCCAGCTATTGAACAGATTGTTTTGGTTGTGTTAAAATGGATTCTTTGGTTATTACATAACGTTAATCGTGCATTAACCATTTTTTCTAAGATTTTGCATAGGCAACTTGTTAGAGATATCGGTCTATAATTGGATGGATTACTTGCATCCATTCCTGGTTTGTTTATTGGAATAATTATGGCATGTTTCCATTTATCAGGAAAGACACGTTTTAGCCAGATACTATGTAAAATTTTAAATAAATATATGATTTAAGCTATAGGAGCTAATTTTTCTATGATTTCAAATGATATTTTATCATATCCTGGTGCAGAGGGATGACAAGAGTTGATGGCATTATCTAGTTCATCCATGTTAAAAATATAGTTATATTCCAGGTCTTCAAGAGTTTCAAAATTGAGTATTATATTTTCTTTTTGTTTTCTGATACTTTGAAAATGTGTATCTAGGCTGGAGTAAGCACTGAATGTTTTCAAAATGTTTCCCAAATTATGTTTGATATTTCATAAGTATCATGGTATATTTTTTCCATTTAAATGTATTGCCTTCTTGTTGGAGGTCTTATATGTTTTCCATTGATTTTCCTTATCTTTTGCCAGACATCCCTTGTGGATGTGTTTGAAGATATGTTTGAGACATATTCCTTCCATGATGCGATTTTTTCAGCTATTACCGTTTTCTAAATTTGGCTGTATATTTGTTATATAGTGGTTTAATGTGGTTAATTGTTATGTTTGTTATAAACTATTTTGTTTTGTTTAATATGTTTATACTATAGGGCATTTTGTTGAGTGATTTAAGGCGAGTTTTGAGTCTGTTTAGATTGCGACTCAATATATGTTTGATTTTACTTAAAGTTGTTAATGTTGGATTCCACCATGGGACAGGGGATTTTGTGGAATGTGTTTTTGGTTTTTGGAATACTTTTATCTGCAGCATTTATTATGAAGTTTGAGAAGGATTCACATGTAGTATTGTTGATCTTCATTATGTGGGAATGGTGGTATGTTTCGTGTGTATAGGAAATATTTATCCCAGTTAGCTTTTTGGATATTATATCTTGTAGGTGGCAATATTTTGACATTACTTAAGTAGTTCAGAATGATTGGGAAATGGTCACTTGTGTATGAATCGTCTAGGACGTTCCATTCAAATTTCTCCGCTACATCATTTGAACATAATGAAATGTCAATTGAAGAAAAGGTTAGGTGTGTATTTGAAAAATATGTTGGAACTTCACTTTCATTGAGACAATACAGATTGTGTTTCATTATAGTATTCTCTATGTTGATTCCGGATGTGTCAGTGGGGTTATTAATATCCCATAATGGATTATGTGCATTAAAATCTCCTACTATAAGTAGTGGTTTCCTGTTATACTTTTGCTAATAAGTTCGAGAAAAATTCACCCCCCCATGAAGTTGCATTGAAACATTTGGTTGGTTATTTAAATTAATTACAAATAGTAATTTTACTTTTTAATCCAGGCATATACAGTTTAATTGATGTTATTTGATATGGCATAGATGGTATGTCAACAGGTTCATATGTAATGCTATTATGAACGTATATGGCTGTGCTAATTTTCCACCGTCAGTTGGTGAATAACAGGCAATTTTATAGTGTTGGATATTTGTAGGGTTACTTCCTATATGTTTTGTAGACATATGCACATTGGGTTGTGGTCTCGTATGATTCTTTGTAATTCACCCAGACGTAGTCGGGTAAGAGACCATTTATATTCCATTGAATGATTTTATATTCCATTATTGGGAGGAATTGGTGTTAAATTCTGTAAATTGATTGCTGATTTTACTTTATCTCGTAGTTTATATGCATTTGGAATTTATTTGTGGTTTTTTAATCGTTGTATTTGTATGTTGGTTATTAGATTCTGCAGTTGTTTGTTTTTCATAGTTGAATATTAATAAGTCTATTTTTGATTTTATATTTCCTTTTGTATAAGGATTCAGAACATAATTCGTTCTCATGTTGGTGGTGTTTAAAGGGCACCTCCTTAATTTGGTAAATTGTCAATACAATTTCGTACTGTGTCCTCTGTCTTGGTAGTTTAGTTGGTTATATGTACTTACAAAGTATTCATTACAACCACAAGATGAAGCATGTTTGGTAATGTTAATTATTGGTTCAGAAGTTTTTGGTCTAGCTTTAGAAATTTCTGGTTTTGTAATTCTATTGTTCCTTTTCTGTAGTGATAAGGACTGTTGGTTTGAGGGGTTATTTGTTTTGTTGTTGTTAATGGGATATTTCGGTCTTGTGGATGGTTGGGGGGTGATAGTTATATTTTGGTTTGGTTTAATGGTATGATTTTCATTAGTATTATTTGATGGAAATTGTAAAGAGTGATCTTTACTGTCCCAGATGTTGGCTGTTTGATTGAGATTGAGGGTAATTGTGTATTTCCACTTGTGATGAGGTTAGTTTAATATCTTTTTTAAAATGTTCTCCTGTGTAGTTGGAGTCTCTCCTGGATTGAGTTGTAATTTTCAATATTTACTTTTTTTTCCCTTAGGTGGGGTTCTTTCTAGAATTCTTTTCTTTTTGCCATTCGATTATCATCATTATTTATTCTTCTTCTATTGGAAGTTCTTTTCCATGGATAACTGAATCATCTATGTTGGTGTGGTATTGGTTTTGTTGTAATATCACTTTTATTTTGGTTTTCAGTATTATTGGTATGAAATCCAGTTTCCATGTTTTATACTATCTTGT
This sequence comes from Macrobrachium nipponense, assembly GCF_015104395.2. Taxonomy (NCBI): domain Eukaryota; kingdom Metazoa; phylum Arthropoda; class Malacostraca; order Decapoda; family Palaemonidae; genus Macrobrachium; species Macrobrachium nipponense. Next base: position 148,432,680 of record NC_087201.1, read on the forward strand.
TTGTCATTGTGCTGTTTGATGTCTTGATTTTTAGTCACATTTGAAAAAGGTGGGGGTTTTGGATGGATTGTTAACGCCTCTTACTTTTAGCTCAAGTCTGGCTCCATGACTGACATTCCTGTCCTATTTATTAACAACTGAAGTTCTGTGTTATATTGGTAAAATGAACACTCCTTAAATTTTGCGTGATGGGCTAGTCCACAATTAATACATTTTGATTGTTTACAGTTCCATAGTGTATGGTCATCTGATGCACAGACTGCACATATAGCTTTATTACGGCATCTTTTGTATGTGTGTCCATACCTTGAGCACTGTGTACATTGTAATGGTTTCAGGAACAAAAGGACGAACTTCTCTATTTTGTCCAAGAATTTTTATTTTAAATGGTAAGTCTTGGCCTGTAATTTTATTTTGGCAATGTTGATATTTTTACTTTTATCTTTCCTACTTGAAATATAGTATATTTCTAAATCGTGATATTGTTATATCTCAATTTTAGGGAGTCTAGCAATAGTTGTTTTGAAGGAAGCTCCTGCTCCGCTATTGGGTAGGATGACTGTACCCTGTACATAATTCAATGTTTCATGGCTTGTTAATTATTTACCTTTATATTATTTATTTCTGTTATACTTAAAAAAGGCAGTGGACTGCTTTTTATTGGTTACTTGGATAAGCCATTCATTGTCCTTGATGTGTCTGCATTCCATGTCTTGTGTTGGATATATGTTAAGTAATTTGTTTTCTAGCATCGCTGCTGAGATTTTGTTGTCAGCTTTGAGGACTAGAAATCTTGACCAATTATCTGGTCCAAAGAGGTCATCAAAATGTACCAATGTGGGATTAAGTCGGTAATTTTTGTTTCTTTTTCGGTCCTTGTTTTATGTATGTTGCTTGTCTATTATGATTTTTTATAATTTTTTTTTCTGTATTGCTTAGAGGATTATTTGTCTCTAATTCAGAATTATTGTTCATCATATATGGTTCCATTGTTACGATATTGGAGTTTAACCAATTTATTTTTGTTTGTTTCTTTTGTATTTATGCACTCTATTTGGTTTTCTGGCTCTGCTGCTTTACTTGGAACAGGGTGTTCCTTTGTATCTTTTATAGTATACTTTCACTACTTGTGGCAGTACCTAGGAAATTCGGGAGTGACGTGCCAATGGTCATCAACTGTGCCGTAGTTTTTCCATCATGGGGCCCAGGGGTACTCAAATCATTTATTTCACAGTTCATAAATTTTGAGTTTTTACAAAAAAAAAAAAAAAAAAAAAAATCTTGAAAAGATATCATTGGCCCTTCGCGAAGTTAAATTTTCTGCCAAGGCACAAGTGAGAAAGGACTCCCAAATGTCCGCATCCCTACCCTACCCCAAAAGGGGTGGCACATGATTAGTATGGCCCAAGTGTAAGCAGAACCCGCTTGCTAGGACTAAGAGTATTATGTTAATACAATTATCCCCATCCTAATCACATTATGGGCAAACTGGATAGAATGCCGAGAGTTCTATTCCTAGAACCAGGCCCCCCCTGGAATCCGTGGTCCAGCTCCACAGAATAGTTCCGCCTGAAAAACAGGTCCGAACATTGTCGGGTAGATGATGGATCTACCACAGTTCTCACTATTTAGCTTCGGATTTAACTCCACGTTAACCATGATATGTTTTCTCATTTATTTGCTTTCAAAAATTTTGGCAAAAAATGGAAAGGTCCACATAAGTTTACTCGAAAATATATAATGTCATATGGGACTCTTGGGTTCGAACCTGGGAAGAGATTCCTGAGGTTCGAGAGCCCCCTCACCACGTCAAGGTGGTCCCAAAATGAGGGGGTCTAGTGATCAATGATATGGGGAATTTTGGCTTGACCTGTATTATCATGCCTCTTTGACCTGATAATTCTGTCGGAGATTCTTACGTCTGTATGTAACTCTGAGACAACGTTCATCGTTCCAGGGTTCCATGAGCCTCCTTTAGGTCGGTTTACTTCGGCTGCATTGCATTTGCACAAGATACATCTATAGCTGTTTACTGTGTAGCATTGATTTCTAGCTATCATCACTGGAATTGTATTTGTTAACGC
>NC_087201.1:148437263-148441810 GCF_015104395.2 Macrobrachium nipponense
CTTTAATCCTTTTCCCCTTGGTGTAACATCCGAAAATAAGTGATTTTACGTACATTTACGTAGATTTTGTAAAAAAAAAAAAAAAAAAAAATAAAATAAAATAAAACCGGACAAGATAATGAAATGAGGCATTTCCTATCTATGAAATATTTTTCGGCGGTAGTATTTATGAAGGTACTCATGTACTGATGCAATTTTGTCAAGATCATAGTGAAATATACATGCCAGGTAATCTTCTGTCAAAAACTTTTATTTTGTCAAGATCATAGTGAAATATACATGCCAGGTAATATTCTGTCAAAAACTTTATTTTGTCAAGATCATAGTGAAATATACATGCCACGTAATCTTCTGTCAAAAACTTTAATTTTGTCAAGATCATAGTGAAATATACATTCCTAGTAATCTGTCAAAAACCTACAAGTTAATTATTCATTATTGTTAATATCTCCCACGCCAACGTCCGAAGGGTTTAGTACTTTAAACACACACATATGCACACCACCCCTCCCTCAGCTTAACTGAAACACCCTCACTAAACCTAAGCACACCCCCAACTAATCCTATAAACAGAGGCCCACTAAACTTAGACACATCTTCTGCATCTAAACACCACCCCTGCTAAAGCAAAACACTCCCCCTGCTGAATTTAAACACATCCCCACCAAACCTAAACACACACCCTTTCTAAACCTAAGCACACCCAGGCTAAAACTGAAGACACCCCCACTGAGCCTAGACACAACCCCACTCAACCTAAATCACACCTAAGCATACCCTTGCTAAACTTAACACATTCCCTACTAAACCTAAACACACACCCTGCTAAACCTTAACACATCCTCAATAAAACTAAACACACATTCCCACTAAACTTAAACACATCCCCTGCTTAACCTAAACACACCACCTGCTAAACCTAAATGCACATACCCACTAAACCTAAACAAACCATCTGCCCACTAACCTGAACACGCCCCACACCAGACGCCCTGCTAAACCTACACACAATCTCACTAAACCTTATCACATCCCTGCTAAACCTAAACACACCCCCTGCTAAACCTAATCACATCTTACTTAACCTAAACATACACCCCCTAAACCTAAACATATCTCCACTAGACCTGAACCTGTACGTAAACACAGATCCCACCAAACCTAAACATCCCTTGCTAAACTGAAACACACCTACACTAAACCTAAACGCATCCCTACTAAACCAAAATACACGCCCTGCTAAACCTAAGCACATCCCAACTAAACTTAAACGTACTCAGTGATAGGCATGAACACATCCCTACTAAACCTAAACACACACCCACTAAACATCTAAATGCACCCCGTGCTAAGCCAAAACACACCTCCACTAAACCTAAACACACACAACCACACTTTACCTAAACACCCCCTGCTAAACCAAAACACACGCCTCTCTAAACCTTGATGAAAAATTAGTAATCACACGAAAGAATAATATTTTCCATAATATATTTCTATAGCATCGAGTACATGAAATGAAGAATAATGAACCCGTAGAATTTATTCACAAAATAAGTTACTAAGGAAATGGAGAAGGGGAAGAAGAAGAGGCCCGCGGTATGGGTTTGAAACCTGCCTTGTTATCTAAGCTGGGTCAAATGATGGCCATGTGCCAAATTTTTTCTAGATTGGTCAAGCGGTTCGGATTTCTATAGCGCACAAACGTACAAATATACATTCAGTTTTAGTATATATAACACACATCTATATATATATATATATATATATATATATATATATATATATATATATATATATATATATATATATAATTTCCTCTTAATCTCTCTTACTATGATCAATCTTAAATTGCTTTCCTAGTTTAATCTCTCTTTTCCACAAAGGTATATTCATGAGGCCAATCCTTCGCTTCCAGCATTATTTATGGCCGCTCCAGAGCAGCTTCAGAATGCCAGATGAAATTCGTCTTTATTACTGGTCAACTTTTGAAAGAGCTTGAAGTTTGAAGCTCTCCCATATTCACTCCCTACTGCTTCATGCTTTCACGACACAGCTGTCAATTTGTCACTTTATTTTAAGGATTATATCATTTCTGAATGACTAAGATAAATTCTTTTTTTCCATTCTCTTGAAAAGGGTAAGATTTTCCTGCAACATTTATACAGTCTTTCCTTGCCTACATGCATATATATATATATATATATATATAATATTATATATAGTATATATATAGATAGATATATATAGATATAGATATGGATATAGATATAGATATAGATATAGAGATATAGATAGAATATAGAATATATATATATATATATATATATATATATATATATATATATATACATTATATATATATATATATATATATATATATATATATATATATATATATTTGTAATCATTTCAATGCTCTCAGAATTAAGAATTAGAATGTTTTACGGCATCTAGGTATATCGACGTCTAACGTTTTCTACACAAACTAAACATCTTAACCATTAGATTCTTTCCTTATCGTATTTCAATTTTGGTTTCTATACAAATTGTAAGTTTCTCTATTTATTTTGCATTCACTCTGCTACCTTACTTGTTTTGCCTATTCTGTGACTTGCCTCTTCTATCATTCTGCTATATTTTCTGTGTACTGTCAAATAACCTTGCCAAGTTATCTGTTTTATTTTTTTCTTTTTATTTTCATCATCTTTCTGGCTTTACTTTTACATACCATGATAACCTTCACAAATTATACTCACTAAAAGTATCACTGTAGAGCTGACAACGAAAATGTACTTGCCTTTACTTGTCTTGCCCTAGGTTGTTCCTAGATAGCTTGAACTTTAATAAACCTGATTAACATCTGCATAATAAACATGAAACTTTGAAGCTTCAAACTAACTTGGGAAACCGTAATGAATATTACCACGGGAAAACTTATGTCTTACCTTTAGAAGATGATTAACCATAATTTGTTTATAAATCGATTATATGATATTATTAAGCAAGAATTGTTACAGGTTATTGAATTAAATAATAAAAACTGCTATGCTTCTTATAGAAATGAAAATAAAATAAACAGCATTCTAAAATCAAATGAATGAATTTGCAATAAATAGAAAAAGCAAAATTTAAAAAGGCATAAAAAATGTCGAGTCACCTCATCTCATTTCTTTTGGATTTGTATATATACCTTCTTCGTCTCTCATTTCCAATGTGTTCTGTCCTTGTTCGACAAATGCGGGAGCCAATTGCTATTCAGCAATTTTCTTACTTCTTTCTTTCAATTCACGTACAAACGCTCTTCGTTTCTACGAAGGAAACTTTTCTCAAACCTTTTCGTTCATTAAACTTTTGAGTCTGTTATTTTTTCTTTCTTCGTTTACCTCTTAAGGACGTGAGAAAAATTCCAGTGACTTTTCCTCTTCCAGTTAGTTCAGTGTCTTTTGAATTCCACGACACCTTCCAATTATCACCATTAGAAGTCATTTAAAATCTTAAACAAAGAATTCGTATTATTTCCTTTTTTATATAATTTAGTAAATATATATCCATCGACAACGATAAAAAAATATTTATCAGGCGCCTAATCAGAGACAAGAAAAAACAACTAATGTGTGTGCATACAAATATAGATATTGCTATATATGTGAGGTATGTGTGTACATGTTACACACCCACACACACACACACACACACGACAGACACACCACACACACACACACACACATATATATATATATATATATATATATATATATATATATATATATATATATATATCTATATATTATATATATATATATATCCTAACTGGCCGCCCCACCCACCAACCCTTATGAAGATTTCTAGATCCGACACTGGATGTGGGCAATCAAATAATGTTCCATTCTTTTTACAACGAGTAAGTTTGAACTTACGTAAGTTCAAATTTCATTTCAGACGTTATGTAAGTATGTGGAGTGCCCTCAATTATTCTGTCGCGGAGGAAATCGGTTTCCTTTAGTGTAGAAGGTTATAACCAATAAGCCATTGAGGAGCAATGTGACTCCCTCATCGAAGACGAACTCTGGAGATCACGAAGATGCTTTTCGAACAAACTAACATGTCTTCACGACGAAGTAGGAAACAGATTATATACTAACACTTTTGAAGCCCATTACAAATCTAATGAAAGATCTCCAGGGTTTTTAAGGGATAGAAGGTCATGATAGATGACTTGTGTGACTTATCTGACAAATATCAGAAAGTTTGTTTGACGTTGTTTATAAATACTCCGGTTCACTGTCAGAATCTGTCTGTTTCTCTTTCAGTCATTAGTATCATATCGATACCTTCTAATTCCATCTGAATGATATCTGATATTTTGCTCAAAACATGCTTCATTAAGAACGTAATAAAGGAAAATGGGTAATAAAAGAAAGATGCGAGATTACCAAATAAGTCATGAAAAATGGGTACGGGTGAATAGATACTAAACTATGATTTCTAAGAGGTCTGACAATCTTCGAGGCAGGAAGATGTTTGATTCGTATAGGTAACAGAAA
>NC_087201.1:148444810-148459810 GCF_015104395.2 Macrobrachium nipponense
GTGGCTTCTGCGGCTCAGGAGAAGAAAGGATTTGCTTATGCGATTTACACTTCAATGTGCTTTGCTTTTTTTTTCGGATATTTAAGCAACTGCATTTTTAATAAATTGTTTCATATTGCTTGAGATGTCATATTAGTGGACGAAATCGTTTTTTCAATCTAAATGAATTTAAACCATACTTTAGGGAGAGTGTAAACTCTTAGCGGAACAGTGTATGTCATCACGTTCATGGTCACCAACAGAGAGCTAGATAATTACCAGCGAAGACTATAATTTAAGTGAAGTAGTAATAATTTGGTTTTCAGTTAACACATAAATTCCCCTTAATTCACGAAGAGTAATTTAAACTGTCATCATACGTTTGATAAATAATAAACAAAAAATATTCCATTTTACAATTTTCTTTAAATAACTACTCAAGTTTCCTATTGAATTATGAAAAACAAAAAAATTATTCTTTGCTTATCCTACACCATCCATTTAATTTCGATATTTGGTGGTACTGACATTCCATACCAAGCGAACTAAAACCTGCCAGCTGTACACAAGCAAGCAACGACACATCGTTTCAGACGCTTCACCAGCAGCAACACCGATTTACTTTGCCTTAGATTAATGAGGCAGTTAGCTTCCCTGAAAGAGCCGACAGAGCATCATCAGTTTATCCAGCGATGGCAAATGCACCGCGAATAAATGGAGCAGCTGCGAAAGCAGGGCTTTCATGGCCAAGACAGAGAAGGAGGAAGTGGGAAGTGATGGTGGCGGTGCCCCTGGGAATAAGGTATCCCGCGGGCAATGTGCAGCAAAAAGAGAACAAACTACAGTGGTGTGGCGTAGCGTGTCTTAGATGAGCTAATAAATTTCCCAAAATGGGATTAGGTATGATACAGCGTAAACGGTGAGTCTATTCTGGGAACAAATCCTCTGTCCAGTATTTTTAAGGTATATGAGTGTGGGTCTTAGGCACGTAGAAAATAATAATAATAATAATAATAATAATAATAATAATAATAATAATAATAATAATAATTAATAATAATAATAATAATAATAATAATAATATTTGGTTTTATGGAGGGCGTAGAAAGCGGGAGACATCAGCTTGTTTTTGGTGATCAATACTTTCTTGAATTCAAGAGTCCCAGCGATCTTTATAGTAATAACAGTAATATTATTGACAAATCATTTCGGAAATATAAGGAATAGATGGGTATTTATCTAATCTTGTCTTTGATGCTTATCACTATTGCATTCCTACAATCTATAATACTTACTGTGATGTCCCTTCTGTTTAATGAGAGCCCTAGATAAACCTAGGCTTCATGTCTTGTTGCCCATTGTATGTATGACAAAGCATTTGCAAATGGAATTCTATAACCCGCCAGTGGAGATTTCAGATTTTGAATAATTAAATGCATTATTTTTGTCCATGAACCATTATTCGTACAAAACACGATCTAAAAGAACAGAGTGCTGATTCGTTGGAAAAGTGCTGAAAATTAGAGAAAAGTAGTGTTGCAAGTTGATAATTTTTAATAAACAAAATGGGAAAACTCAGCTGATTGCACGAATCATAATTTGCTGAAATGCCTGAAACAAGTTGGTGTTACAAAAATGAATGCAACACTGAACATCAGTTTCACCATATAAGAAAGAAAGAAATAAAGACCAACGTGAATAATATTCAAAATAAGTTTCGATATTTTTTTATAAATAAAATTCTTTTCAATCTAGTGTGTGGCTTAAAAGCTCTATTCACTGGTGTTTCTCTTGACCATTATATTTGATAATTATAGTTCACACTCAGTAAGAAGAGTACCATATTTGAAAAGTCCCAGAAAATATTGGTACAATCTACAGATTTCATTAATGAAATAAAATGCACTCTCTGGCAGAATGAATCTTACCCGTCTTCATTTAAGCTATAAAAGAAAAGAGAAAGCAACATCTGCCTTTAAAACTACATCACTCAGAACCCTGTACACTCCTGGTAAAAGAGAAAATGAAATGCGGAAAATGAGCTCGATAGATGCCAACTCTTCGTGATGGGGCCGCTGACGCCACAAGGCCTCATTACAAAGTAAATGCTTGATGCCACCTTGTGATTGAAGGGATTTGACTAAAATTTTTCACCATTTATAATACAACTAAACAGAAAAATACAAGTGAGGATGTAAAGAAATTCGATATCTAAGTTCATAAATCTTCCAATTGAAAATATACTTTGAAAACATTTAAAAAATAGGATAAAAAAAACAAAGTTGGACTCAAAAAATAATTTCCCATCTATAAATTATAGGTATAGAGTTATACTATACGCTGTAAAAGTTTTTTTTAATTTGGCTGTCTTCTTGGAAAGGTAAGCATTTATTTTTTAAAAAATGAGCTTTGAGAAAATGGTAAAAGAAGAACATTATTGCTTATTTTGCAATAACTATGAAACTGACAGTTAGAAAGCTGATTTTGCTCTGAAACTATTTCGTCATTTAAGACTTTCCTGAAATTTACAATTTAATCAAATTGATAGAAATGTGCTCTATTTATATGTTACCTAAAACACACACGAACACTCACATGTATATATATATATATATATATATTATATATATATATATATATATATATATATATATATATATATATATATTATATATATATATATATATATATATATAGTATATATATATTTTTCTAACAGTAAATATTTTCGTCATAAGCTTAAAAAATAGTTCATAATATCAGCGCAAGGTTTTTTTACAACATAAAAATAATATGTTATCATTGTAAAGTTTACTTCATAACCTATAAAAATAGTATATGCTATTTACAAAAAAGTATAAACTAACAGTGCAAAGTTTTTTCAAAACTTTATAAAAATTAATGAATATATGCTTATCAAAATAAAGGTTTGTTCATAGCCTACATAAAATAATAAATGATATCAGTTCAATTTTTTTTTGTATATAAAAATTAACATATGCTATCAATGTAAAGTTTCCATCATACTTAAAGAAATATACGCTACCACTGTACAATGTACAATGTTTTTTTTATTGTTATTCCCATCTTTTCCGTTCAGATATATAGGACGGGCATCCGCAAAGGTAAGTAAACAATTACCCGGAGCTGAATAAATCAGACTGCTCACTGCCGTAAAATCAAGCTTGTTGGTCTTACAATTATTATAAAAAATGCAATCATGAAGTATATGCAGGAAAACAATCACTGAACGAAAATCAAGCTTACATGGATCTGGGAGTTCTTGCATTGTTGACATCCCGGAGGTACCTGGCAAATCTTCATGGAATCGCTTCTCGTTTGTTCTGGTCTTTCTTCTCGTAACCGGCGTAGGGTATGCACTCTTCTGTACCTTTCATTAACAAGGTACTCTTCTTCTTTTCCGCTGCCACTGGAATCACGTTAATGCACTGCGGGGTCGCGAAATGGAAACGTAAACGATCACAACACAAAGAAGGGACGTATCACCGGAAACTCGGGCTCGCATAGCGAAGGGGCTTATGTGTAAAGAGTTAAGACGGTCTTTTAGGAAGTGTTGCTGTTGCCAACAATTATATAATTTTATATTTTGGAAAATACGCAGTAAAATTATGTCAAGAAAGGAAAAATATTGTATGTAAACTAGCTGGTATGGTACATCTGTGATACGACTATGACGAGTTTAAAACATCGAGACACATAATTACTCTGATTTGATTATATTTGCTAAGAGAACGTGTAACGGTGTAAATTCATATGGTAGAAAATGGGTATTTTAGCAAGAAACTAAAATATATTTCTCACTTCCACCATCCAGAATTCGAAAGTCATACAAACATTGTGCGACAGTTTGTTGCTCAGTGTCGCTCACGGGGCGATATCGAGATACATATACACATATTTACTCTGATATGATGTTTATTTGTGAGATAGAGGCAATTCTAATCGAAAAAAATGTATATTTTAGTAGGAAATTAAAGTATAGTTCTCACTTCCACCTAATAAACTGTACAGACATCGCGTGACATGTCGGCTAATACCGCTCACAGGCTGTAATGCGGTGAACGAATATGTAAAAAAAAATTAATAAATAAATAAAAGCACTACAACTTTATTTTCAACATGTTAATTCAAAAATTAACTAGTCCCCATCCGTCAATAACTGAAATCGATAATCACCTGTCACTCCCAAAAATTATAAAAAGAAGTTATCTGAGAAAACATCGATTCGACAATGTCATTAGTACGTTACAGACAGCAAATCTAGCACTTAGTTTCAAAGGTTTTTACAGTAGCTGGTGTAATATTCAATTATAAAAAAAAGGAAGAAAAAGTTGATACTGAGAGTTTTGCGATGTCAAGAATGTTTTTGTGTATGCGAAAGCAAGCATCATGAATACACACACATATCATTGAAGAAATAAATATTAAATGAACATTTCGCAAATTTGCACTCGTCCAGAAACCCCATTTTGAAGACAAGTGTCTCTTATATTATGGCAGACAAACTTTTTGTTTATTAGCAGTGAATTATTTATTTGGTAGCATAAGACTTAGATAATTTTGACTGTTTTTCTTTTCATACTCTCTCTCTCTCTCTCTCTCGTCTCTCTCTCTCTCTCTCTCTCTCTCTCTCTCTCTCTCTAAAAATAAATAATTTATTCCACATTTCAATATTTGTAATAATGATTGGTATTGTGATATGATGTATATACGAATGAAATATGCTTCAATGTTTCATTTCTCTATAATTCATTTCATCGTTACAACAATATTATCTCTTCTCTCTCTCTCTCTCTCTCTCTCTCTCTCTCTCTCTCTCTCTCTTTCTCTCTCTCTCCGGCGTGTGTGTGTGTGTGGTGTGTGTCTTTGCAGCAAATCAAGGAGTGCATTTCGAGTAGGAAGTCCCCGATTCCGAGAGGGAAAATTCGTAAAAGACACCGTAATCACTTCATGGAGCTGATGGCCCTTCGGGACTTTCTCCATGAAAGCTGTTTGGAAACAGTAAGAGACATTTCACTAGAGAAGCAACGTGTGATCTGGATGACAGCGGTTCCTGGACTACATAATTTTTGTTTTAGTTTTCTCAGGCGGAAGATATAGAGTGATTGTAATGAACTTTCTGTTTCTCGACATTGCCCGATACACTTGTGCCATCATGGACTCGCCTCGACTTCTAAAGATGGCTCGTCGTGAAACCAGGCGGCCTGTATTTTTAGTTTTCTGTAAAAGAAAACTATGGTGATGTCTCTGTCTGTCCGTCAGCACCCTTTCTCTCCGCCCTCAGATCTTAAACACTACTGAGGCTATAGGGCTGCAATTCGTTATGTTGATCGTCCAATCATCAAACACCAAATTGCAGCCCTCTACCCTGAGTAGTTTTTTTTTATTATTTAAGGTTAAAATTCCATGGTCATGCGTCTAGCAACGGTATAGGACAGGCCACCACCGGGCGGTGGCTGAAAGTTTCATTGACCGTGGCTCATACGTTGTACAGAAAACTCGATTGCGCCAAAGAAACTTCGGCGCATTTTTTACTTGTTTGTGTCTGGTTTCGCTGTGGGGTCGTGCTGATTTTCGAATCTTTTTGTATATATTCTTTTAGAATGCAGATAGGACTAAAGCATAGGCTTTTTCTAATATACACAACTATTTCTTTAAGAAAATATATCTTGTGGATCTTTCAATGTATGTGAAAGATACAACGGCTTTTATTATTATTATTGTTATTAGAATATATTTCACGATCATTATTATTATCATTATTAGTAATTTCATCATATATCGTTATATACGACAAAGGTTTTCCTATTTTGCCCACATTTTCCTCTGGACGCTTGCGATTATAGATAGTATTCACAAAATGTTTTATGTCCTTGTTTGACAATGAAACCTCTTTGAGTTATGAAACCTCTTTGAGTTATGATATGCACTTATTTATGAGTCTGAGAGCTTATTCGTCATTTCATGAGATTCATGGCCATCTTTATTACAAATATCTTCCGCAAAAATATTGTCATCATCATTCAAGGCTCAAATTTTAAGAATTCTAATTCCGATGATGTATCAGGAAAGCTCTAAGGAAGAATAGTCGACACACGTTCTTGCTGTAATCAGCAAATTTCACTACTCCATGATACTCGAATAGATATCAATGTGCTTCTTGAATGGTGCTTGGAAAGTTTTATAAAAAAAAAAATCCAGATTAGTAGATTCACATCAACCGTGCATCTGATGTCTAGGCCCGTCCCTTACGACACTCCTGATTGGCTGTTGATAAGCCAATCACAGGGCTGGGAACTCTCAGTCTCTCTTGAGACTTCACATTAGGCAGAATGTATGTTTCACCTCTCCTGAGGGATACGTCTTTCATAATTATCCCTCATGAGAGGTGGAACATACATTTTGCTTTTATGAACTCTCGAAAGAGACTTAAAGTTTCCAGCTCTGTGATTGGCTTATTAACAGCTAATCAGGAGCGTCGTAAGGGACTGACCTAGAGATCAGATGCACAGCTAATGTGAATCTACTATAGTTACCGTAATTGATCATTTTTTTCATTTGAGCACTAAAAGTGTTTAGATAACCATTATTTCCGTTTTGGGAACTATCCCAATTACACGTGTTGCCATATGCAGCACTAATACTCTTAGTATCTTGTTTTATTGTGGAATTTCGCCCTTCGTCAATGTTGTATGTCCTCTGAGAAAAAAAAAATTATTAGTGATCACTATTATATATTTTTATCTTTTATCCTACCATTACTGTTAATTCGATTCCACGTCTTTATTTCCACCAATTTATTGTGCTTCTACAAATCAAAAAGTGTGTGAGAACGCACTTGCAATAACTCGTGACCTAAAACCTAAATAATCTAATGTCTTTCCTTTGAATGAAATATGAGAGGAAGACTAAAGAATGGATTCAGAAACCTTATGAAACGCTGGTCATAGATGTCGTCGAACTGAGTAATCTGGAATAGACAGAAACAGAAATTGAATGAAAATGGAATTAGGAAGTGACTCCCGAGGGACAGTGACAGATGTCTTCAGACTAGGAAATCGGTAACAGATACCCTTTAGGATAACAGTGGAATTCGATGGTCTTGTGTCGCGTTCCTTCCTTGTCACAGAGCAGGAGCTCACATTTAACTCATCGGGTCACTGGGCGGAATGGTGTCCAAGGTAATGAACAGAGCAAAGATACTTCTCGCTGGGGAAAAACAAAGCCTCTTTCGTCTGCGTTATATATTTGGATGCTCAAACGCACAGAATTTCATCGGGGAATCAGTAGAGAAAAATTGTTGCGAGTTCCTCCCTTGATGACAACATTTCTTTTTTTCGCTCGCCACCGCTGACTGTAATTACTCTCCCCTGTTTTAGTAAATTGTGTCGTAGGCTAATAAGCAACTTTTCCTCGTATCTGAGAAAGAGTTCCTAACAGCATTAAGGTGAATCCTACGCCTAGAACCTAAGCCATTGGTACATAGTAAAGGTGCGACGAAGCCTTGATGTAATTATGACAAGTTTTCGTAGAAAGTCGTAAAATAGGCCTTGTGAAATTAGATACTATTACCATCAACGAGTAAAAATGAAGCTTATGTTCTAAGGGTGGTAGATAGAGGTAGGAAATTATCATAATGAAATGGGGACTCAATTATGTTTAACATTTTTATCTTTGAAAACAGCTTTCCTTTTTCAAAAGGGAGGTTGCTAGGAGATGGAAGTGGCTCATTTAATGCCTTTAAGGAAAAATTAAGAATAATTTAATTTGCAATTTTGATTGAAATTCAAATTTTATTTGAGACCTCAATATATTATGAAACTGTACGGTTATTTTTAAAAATTGTTACCTCTCAGTTCGCGTAAAATAACGAGTATGTTCATCTATTCTTTTTAATCGTGACGTGAAGATGCTTATTAATTTGAAAAGAAATAACAATTCCTTGTTTTGTAAAAATTATATCATCTGGTGTAAGTGAATGATAAACACTGATGCTAAACCTACATGATATTTCCAGTAGACTGTTTACTTAAACGTTATTTAAAAGGATAGGAATTGTAGCGAAGGCAGAAGTAGCTAAAGGATTACTGAGCTCGAAATTGCAGTCTAACAAGCTACTAAAACAAGTGTCAATTAGCTATGTAAAGCAACTCATATTCCAGCCTCAAGCTGTTCGTTTGATCTCATTACCTAATTTCCATTTTTAAATAACGTAATATTAGATAACGTCTAATAATCAATGGATTCATCCACCGAAGAAATTTTAATTTGAAGGATATTTAAATTTTTAAATTTTATTCCAAATACCAGAATCTACAAGTGGAGAGAGAGAGAGAGAGAGAGAGAGAGAGAGAGAGAGAGAGAGAGAGAGAGAGAGAGAGGGTAATTGGCAAATATGAGACATTTTTCACTGCTTCATCTTCGAATTCCCCTGTCTTTCCTAGAGTACTCATGACCAAAGGCAGCTGCCGAGGCAGATCCAACAAGGAAGCAAAAGCTGTTCATTCAATGAAATATACGAATTTGTATATCCTCTTAATTCAAAGGTTTTTACTGATTACTATTCAGCGTCAACCAGTTTGACAGGAAAACATATTGCAAGACATTGCTACAGGAACGTCCATTTTTTGGAAAATAACAGTATATACAAAGACCCCATCTGATATCCGACCCAGCGAGAGAAAAAGAAAAATTGTAAGAAAAGAAACAGCACATGATAGCTAAGCCTTTGACTTCAACGTCATTTTACATATTCCACTTACAATGGTAGCATTATTCGTTAGATTTTCGGCTACTCTGAGGAACCGAAGGTGCCTACTTGTACTACCTAATTTTGAGATTTAGATTTGCTCTAGTACACCTTGATATCTAACTTACTGCTTAATTAAGGATCTGCGTCACTTGGTAGCAAGACGAACGAACATTCTAAACGAGTTCACCATCACCTGCATATCAAAACTCTCTCTTCTCTCTCTCTCTCTCTCTCTGTCTCTCTCTGTCTCTCTCTCTCATGCCATTCACCTTATGTGTGAGAGGACGTTAGTAAAGACATTTGTAACGACAAATTATCCAGAAAAAAGAAACTAAAAGTGAGTGCCATTAAATTGTCATAAAGCGAATTAGCATATTCATGAGGCGAAAGTGACACAGATTAAGCCTCTGAAAGTGATTGCAAGAGATGCAAAGTCGAGTAAGAGGAATCCCAAACACTTCTCAAGAAATATATTTCCATATAGATAAGTAATGGGAAAAAGATAGCTAACTAATACACGCTAAGAGAAGAGCCCATAGATTGTACAGTTATATATGCCCAGTCCATTAGCAGATCATTTGGATTTTTTGCCAATGGTTGTGGAATTATTCTTTGGTTACCCGTTCAAGTGACGACCGTGGGCGGTGTTACTTAATTCTGCTGATGTGTAGGCTTTTGTGTATATATATATATATATATATATATATATATATATATATATATATATATATAATATATATATATATATATATATATATATTGAACTTAGTGACTGATCTTTGAAATTATTATAAAAATGCAAGTCTCCTTAAATATTTTGTCACCATTAATGATACTGAGGGTTTCAAATACTTTTTTAATAGCTTAGTAAATAAAGTTATACAAAACAATGTAAAGCAAAGAGATGCAAATGATTAGTGTTTCTTGCATAATTTTGAACTAAAACCATGGAACATTTCCTTCTGCCATTATATTCATGAAAATGTATTGGCTCTTGGACAATGATTGGAAAGCTCTGTTATGATTTGCATATTCTGTTGTGGACGAGAGATTTTTTGTGTTGCATTGGCATTAGTGAAATAACTCGTCAGCTCAGTGATATTGTGTATGTTTGTGTCTGTCTATCTATCTGTCAATCTTAATGTTCTCTGATTACCATCTTCTACTTTTCATTCATTCTTTATCATTCTAATATAAACGTTGAAAAATTAATCTAAACAGATTCAGACGAAATTAATACATTAATATAGGCATATGATTACTTTGTATCTAAAATGATCACTTTTCAGAAAAATGATTTGATCTCGCCTTGCGTCTTTCGTTAAATGTAAAAGCAAAAGTATGCATATCAACGATCAAACAAGCCTTGTCTAGTTTCAAAATGAAACAAAGACCTTTGGATGCAGATATCGTGTATGGCAGAAAATTAAACTTGTGGGTTCCGAAACTGTGTATAGTGGAAAGTGCTAAAATTGAAATGCTCTACCTGAGACGTTCTTGTTAGGCTGTTGTTCTTCCATACCACAAGTGAGAGTACTTCAAGCACTCTGAATGGACCTCTTAGTTCTAATCATGTTATGGAGGCATCAGTATAATGTAAAAAGCAAATCACGAACAGCATTTTACCTCTCATCAACTTTTGTATATGATAAGTAGCATCAGTCATACTAATTTGTCTGTCTATCTATCTATCTACTATCTATCTATCTATGAATGAAAGGATGAACTAAATCACGCATTGACCGAAGAATGCTTATTAGGGAAAAAAAATTGATTACCGGACATTGCTTCATCTTGTAAATAAATCAATCATATGGTCTTGCCTTTCATGTATTTTCTCTGTGAAAACAACGATGAAGTATGTATATAAATGAGTAATGTATATGTTTGCATTTGGAACTAATATATACATTTTTTGCCCAAAACAGTTGTGTAGAGAGACCGCTAACATCCCAGTTCTATCAAAGGACTACTCCACAGCTCTCTCACTTACACACGCTTTCTCTGTGTGCGTTTGTACGTCTCTCTCACTTACACACACTTTCTTTGTGTGCGTTGTACGTCTCTCTCTCTCTCTCTCGTCTCTCTCTCCTCCTCCCTCTCCTCTCTCTCTCTCCTCTTCTCTCTCTCTCTCTGTGCTTAAATACCCTGGATTTCCCAGCGCATTGACCACACACGTGATCCGAATTCCGAAGAGGTTTTCTGGCGCCTTTATGACGTCTTCATCTCTTCATGGAAGTTACCTGAATTCGGCCTGAGACTTCATCGGGACTCGACTCTCGTCTTTGGATGTTTGGTTCGTCTCGTGACGGAGTTTCTCTTCTGTCCTTAACTTTTATTAAAGATGTGAAAGTGACAGGAGTATGTGTGAAGACTGTTCATTACCTGCACAGACACACACACACTCACTCATATGCACATTCATACATACTACAAATATAATTCTTATTTATTTATTTGTATATATTTGTATAATCATGGAGTGTGAAAGTGTTGTTGTCAAGGCAACCATAGAAAAAAAGAAAAACGAATGCTGTCTAATAATGCCACGAAATTTTATAACAACTAGGGAAGCCAGAAGCCAAAAAAATACCACAGCTTACCAAGGCTTCTTAAATTACTGAATACCTAAAAGTTACTCGGAATTTCATATCAAACTAATAATAAGTGTTATATATGTTAATGATGGAAATAAAAAAAAAATCGTTCCTTAACCTGAAAGTTCACGGAACTTTATCTATCGACGTTACTGAGTCTGATTTGATGTTATTGTATATTAAAGTGTATGTTAAAGCTCAATGCACCAAACCACAGTTTTTCTACCTAATTCATTAATTTTCATATGCAATAAACTCTCACTTCCTTTGATAAATTTGTACCACTAAAAAAGAATCATAAGGACATCTGCTCAAGAAGCTCTTGCCTTTGTATCGACCTCAAAAGGCATAGTAGGTTCGAGTCCCGGCTGGGACAGATGCACTTTTATTTGATTCCATTTGGATGCAAGTTGCTCCAAGGGTATAGTGAATTCGATGTTTAGGGTTTTATTTCAATGTTTATGGGTGTAAGTGGGGTTACCCTGTTCAAGTAATTATATACATGCTTCGTCATTTGTTTTCACTGCGAAAATACATATCTTAAAAGAAAAAGCAAGTGTGTCGGTGAATTGTTAGATCTCAGCTTTCTCCGCTTAGTGACAAGAGGGCCTAGTGACAAACACTGGATTCCTCGAAGGGTTGCCTGAAACGCTGATGACCCTTTAGAGCCTGGGTGAGGCTCTGGTTGCTATGCCATTTCAAAAGGTGTGACCGGATGTGTGTGGTGGGTTTTTGCATGTAATGTATGGGTCCAAGAGCCTGAGATCCTAGAGAAGGGGACATTCTCTTTCTGTCGGTGTTAAGACATAGAATGGTTTTGGAGGAGGTCTTGAGGACACGCTTATCGTAAAAGGTACTGTAACTTAAAAGACTTAGAAAAGTTACCCTTTGAAAGAGAGAGAAGTGTAGTGTGTACACATTTATTTAACTTTCTTTATATTTTTGGGGAATATAACAAATATGTCTCTTTATTTCAGATGGGTTTCATGGCATTATATAAGAGAATGGGATTCTCTAAAAGACTTGACTATTTAAATGTAAAAACAAATAGATTGTGAGTTTTAGGGGTGATTACTTAATCTAATTCGGGAGAGTAGAATGACAGTTTACAGTCTTTTTAGGGTCAGACTTAGTTCTTTAATTTACGTCATTTTTAATCAGTTTGTTCCATATCATGTTTAGCTAGTTTGGGAAATAAAAAGTATATTTTTATATCTACGAGGATTCATTAGCCCAGCTTATATAGTTTTGATTCCATTGACTGAGGGATAACCAGCAACTAAAGGTAAGAGGGTTGCCTATTTGTTTCATTTTAATTTAAACTAGTGCCATTGGTCGAATATGCTCGGCAATACATACCATATGATGGATTTATTTACAAGATGAAGCAATGTCACGTAATAATTTCACCTAAAAAGCATTTTTTTTTGTGTTTATCTCGGCGTATTCATACTTCATACATTCTTTATACTGGTGGATTTATTTACACAACCTTGCATTTGAAAAACAGTACAACAATCTCGTGGAACCTACATTATGTTTTGTATATAATTCATATTGTGTTATTTAACTTTTATAAGGCTTAATCTGATTATCTTATGCTTCTCGATTCAAACATTTAATATATATTTCCTGAAGAAAACGAACACTGGGCGGGATACTGATGTCGTTTCGCATAAGGCTGCTTCCCTCACAGCTCTCCAAATTTGCATATGTTCTCTTCTCGGTTTGCAGATTGTTTGTCAAGCAGCCCTTGAGAAGTTTGCTTCCGAAGAAGACCTTTCCTCCTCAGTGAACGGTCGTTAATTTGTTATTTCTATTTCCAATTCCAGTTAGCCTGTTCTGGAAAACCTAATTTCCATTTGCTTTGGCTTATACACTGCAAACATGAAAAGAAATTCGGAATTTCTCGCAGGCTGGAATTGCTGTGTTTTGTCACCTCTTGTTTATCAGATAGCAAATTTATATTTGATCATTTACCATTATAATTACTAAAAACCATTGCTACAATACTTGTTTTACACAGACTAAGTTTTTCTTCATCGAGGTCTAATAAACGTTATTGTAATTTTCGACAATCTACGTTCATGTTGAGCAAGTCTAAAACCAACTCTCTCTCTCTCTCTCTCTCTCTCTCTCTCTCTCTCTCTCTCTCTCTCTCTCTCTCTCTCTCATTTTGTTTTCTAATTATCTTCCTTCACTGTTTGAACGCTGTCGAGTTCGTAGCGCGTATTTTATTAGGAACGAAAGTTTCTACATATGGTGGAAGTTTTGAAGTTGGGTTCAGTTATCTGAATGGTATTCCAAGTTTAAAGTCTGAGAGATATATCATGAACATTTTTGTCCTAAAGTTCTAATATGTTTTGCTTCTACTACAGCACTGTTATGTTATGTAAGTATATAAATATGTATGTCTATATATATATATATATATATATATATATCTATATATATATATATATATATATATATCTAATATATATATATATATATTATATGTGTATGTGTATGCATGTGTGTCTGTGTATAACTGAAGAGACAGGGCGCAATTCTTCAAGTTAATAGAGCTGGAAATTACAGTGTAATTATGTACTGCCCGTCAAATTAGCCGTTAGCATACTTTATTACATTACAGGCGACAACACCGATTCAGTCTAATATCCTGAGGGTATTATTATTATTTTTTTTTTTTTACCGTGCTACTTAAAACAGGCTAGTAGAGCGCCTATAGAGTCATGTATCAAATACAGGGTTGAAATCGGTGTATATATTTGAATTTTACCGATTTTGACCCTGTATTTGAATCATGACCTCTATAGGTGCAATACTAGCCTGTTTAAGTAGCACGGAAAAAGCTGCTATTCGGAAAATAGAGAAGAATCTCTACAAGTGTAACGCTGCTGAATAAGCCATTACTTTTAATAAAGTATGCTTGAGAGAGGGTCTGCTTCTTAAGTACACTAATATTGTTATTATAAATTATTATACGAAGACATTCTTATCTATCAAGCGGAAAAGGACTTAACTTGGAAAGAAAACTTCGCAGAATAGCTTACCGTAAAACTTAAAAAAATGTGTGACAGTCACCTGTAAAAGACGCTACAACGCTGAGAATAAAATGACCTGAAACATTATCAGTAATACTATGATACTTAAATACCTAAAATGCTTCCTTTTTAAACAAATACAAATCGAGCACTTTTTTTTATGGCACTGAAATCTTAAATAATGAGACAGATTAACGTGTAAATAAACATGTATAAGATAACAAGTTCCTTTTTGTAATCATTACAGCACAAATGTTTAATTTAACTGTTGAATTAGAAATCATGCCCAAAAATTTCAATACAGTAAAATTTTAAATTACGGAGCGGAGCAATAGTTAACTGAGCATGTATAAATAAGTTCTCTCTCTCTGGTCATTAAAGGGTCTGCTTCTTAAGTACACTAATATTGTTATTTATAAATTATTAATACGAAGACATTCTATCTATCAAGCGGAAAAGACTTTAACTTGAAAGAAAAACTTCGCAGAATAGCTTACCCTTAAAAAAATGTGTGACAGTCACCTGTAAAAGACGCTACAACGCTGAGAATAAAATGACCTGAAACATTATCAGTAATACTATGATACTTAAATAACCTAAAATG
>NC_087201.1:148464810-148474810 GCF_015104395.2 Macrobrachium nipponense
TAGACAGATGTTTTGGAAATCTCATCTCAGTAGGAAAAGAAGAGCGTAGGTTAAGAGACACCACATTTTTATTGCGACGCGTTTCGTTGTTTCTTCTATAACAACATTTCAAGCCTAAAAGAGACATTACAGTATTTTAATGGTAGTTACAAGAATATGTAATTATTGGCTGACAAAGCTGAGTAAAAGTAGCAACAATAAGATAATGGTTAAAATCTTTAAAATAAATTGCACCAGCATACTAAAAAAATAAATTATATAAGATCTTTAAAATAAATTACAACGGTATACTAAAAAGAGAATGGTGGGAGACAGAGATGGAAAGTTTACACTACAAATGAATGACTGAATGATTTTTTATATTAAAAGCAAGGGATAAGATGAATTGTCAAGGTTAAGATCTGGTTTCCTTAAAAATATTTCTATTGACTCAGAGATTCTCAATAATGAAGAGTCATTATTGAGAATCTCTGAGTCAATAGAAATATTTTTAAGGAAACCAGATCTTAACCTTGACAATTCATCTTATCCCTTGCTTTTAATATAAATCATTCAGTCATTCATTTGTAGTGTAAACTTTCCATCTCTGTCTCCCACCATTCTCTTCTTAGTATACCGTTGTAATTTATTTTAAAGATCTTATATAATTTATTTTTTTTAGTATGCTGGTGCAATTTATTTTAAAGATTTTAACCATTATCTTATTGTTGCTACTTTTACTCAGCTTTGTCAGCCAATAATTACATATTCTTGTAACTACCAGTAAAATACTGTAATGTCTCTTTTAGGCTTGAAAATGTTGTTATGAAGAAACAACGAAACGCGTCGCAATAAAAATGTGTGTCTCTTAACCTACGCTCTTCTTTTCCTACTGAGATTATATATATATATATATATATATATATATATATTAATAGTATATTATATTCTAAATGTATATATAAATTATTAATAATAATTCAAATGAAATAAATGGATGCGTTAGTGAATTACGTGATGTTAGCTATTATGACTTGGAGACAGAGAGTGCCTAGAGATAGCCTTCTTGGACGAAGGAATTTGATGTGTGGTACATTATTGAGCTGATGGCTGTTTGAGCTGTTGCCACGGGCAATCTTGGGGTGTGGGTAAGTGTGTACATTCGTTTGTACGTGTATAACAGGTCTGGCTGCTCGAGACACTTAAGAGAAAAGCACACATTCCTTTGATATAAGAAGGAAGACGGTTCAGAGGACGGCAGGTGTTGAGGCACATATTTAAATGACTTAGAACAGTTGCCTTTGAAAGAGAGAAGTGTGAAGTGTTTACATTTATTTAACATTGTGTAGTGGGGAATATAATTAATATGTCTCTTTGTTACAGATGGGTCCCATGGTCCTGCCGATGGGCGGAAGAACGCCCACCATTTGATGGCATTAGGATCTCGCGGACAAGGGAAATATTGTTTCTAATGGAAGTAAAACATTCGCCAATATGAAATGGAATCTGTAAGTCTGACTATTGAAATGTAGAGGTTGACAATTTGAGACTTTGGGGTGATTTAGACTAATCCAGGAGAGTGGAATGATAATTTACAGTCCTTTGTGGGGCAGATGTGGGTTTTTGTTTTTAAATATGACTTATTAATCATTTTGTTCCATTTTTTTTGTTCATCTGGTTTGGGAAATAAAAAGTATATTTTTTGTATTAATATGAACTCATTAGCCTAGTTGTCATTTGTGTGGTTTTGTTATATATAGATATATATATATATATATATATATATATATATATATATATATGTATGTATGTATGTATATATATATATATATATATATACATATATATATATATATATATATATATATATATATATATATATATATGTGTGTGTGTGTGTGTGTGTGTGTGTGTGCTTGTGAGTGTGTGTGTGTGTGAAGATAGATAGCTAGATAAATAGACAGGTAGATAAATACTAAGCTTTCTTTCTCTTATATTTGTGTTAATGTATCTTAGTAGCCCCATCAATTATCCTTTTACCTCTTCAACCCGCAAATCATGACTTCCTTCCAAAACAATGATGAACAAAATAAGAGTATTGTGATGATAATAACTGTACCTCCTCATACCAAATTGTGTGGTTATGTCCCTTGCATCAAATGAATTATAGTCAGTAATTCATGTTGGAGGAGAGCATGTGGGTAGAGTAGATGCACGTCAACTGTGTATCCTGATTGGCTGTTGATAAGTCAATCACAGGGCTTGAAACTCTCAGTCTCTCTCGAGAGAGTTCACATAGGTAGGATATATGTTCTAACTCTCCTGAGGGGTACTTTTGAAATACGTATCCCTCAGGAAAGGTGAAACATTCACCCTGCCTATATGAACTCTCTATAGAGACTGGCAGTTTCTAGCCCTGTGATTGGCTTATCAACAGCCAACCAGGAGCGTCGTAAGGGACAGGCCTAGATATCAGATGCTTGATTGATGTGAATCTACTATGGTAGCTCCCTCATTTTAGACATTTTGATAAAAGGGAGTTGATCAGTAGCAGAGTATATAATTAAACACCGGACATACGTGGATTTCAGATAAAATCATATTTTCTATCAAGAAAAACCATTCTTGATACACTAGAAGATTTGTGTCCTTAGAAGACTTAAAGTTTTCCTGACTTACTTGAACTTAGTTGACGTAAGGTAATTACATGGGGCGGCTTCGTTACGATAAAAGCAGACATGTTTCTGGTCTGTTAGTGAAAGAACTTGAATGAAAGTTACTCTCCTTCCGAACAAAGTTAAACTTATCTCTTGGCAGCGGTGCCTACACGGCTATTTCGAAGACAGCATACTCTAAATGAAATAAAAACTTTCAAACTTTGAGCACTTGCTTTTATCCATTAGGGGATTCTGCCTTTCAATTTTAAAACTGAAAACAAAATTTTGGCTTCATCTATTCAAACCTTTGTTTTATTGTTATACATACATACATACATACACACACTCACACACGCACAAACACACACACACACCAAAAATGTCGAAAGCACCCCCTAACAAGTGAACCTGCCCAAACTGGGTAAAAAGCTGAAATCACCCCTCAACAATTGAAACTAACACTGAAACAATGATATATATAGTATATATAGATATATATAATATATATATATATATATATATATATATATATTATTTTGTTTGCTGCTTGGTTTATATCAAGCATTTTACAATCTGAAAAATAAGTAATAACTACATGAGTTTAATTTCTACAGTTACTTTCAAATTCAACATACGTTTATAAAAAGATTAGACATAAACCGATAGAGGACAGAAAATGAAAAAAAACAAACTGAATGCTCTATCCGAAACAAGTAAAGAGATAATCTAAAAAAATAAATTTTTGTGTATATTATTTATAATTCACAGATATCGAATTATGAAACAAAAAACATTGATAAGGTTTTCGGTTTCTATTCAGTGCTACATAAAGGTAATATATAATATATATATACATATATATATATATATATATATATATATATATATTATATTATATATAATATATATATATATATATATATATATATATATATATATATATATATATATATATTATATATATTATATGTATATATATATGTATAACTGAATCACGAAAGTTAGGAACGTGATAAATCCACAAATAAAGATATATGCCACGAAGGAAAAATAAACGAATGAGTAACTGCGAGACCTTTCGACGTTTCCACGTCTTTACTGAGCAGAACTGACATGCATGGGACAAAAGACAAAACAGGAAGATTCGTATAACTGACAGATGGGATTATAAAGAGATTAGTACATGTGTTCAGAACAGATGTCACCTATAATTCTTTAATTGTCTTGTCCTTGTATCTGAGATGTTTATCTTAAACTTTTAATCGCACCCATTGTTTATGCTTGTTTGGGAAGGTTACTCTCTTCCAGGTGTGTCGGATTCTAGGTACTAATCTCTTTATAATCCCCATCTGTCAGTTATACGAATCTTCTTGTTTTGTCTTTTGTCCCATGTATGTCAGTTCTGCTCAGTAAAGGACGTGGAAACGTCGAAAGGTCTCGCAGTTACTCATTCGTTTATTTTTCCTTCGTGGCATATATCTTTATTTACATATATATATGTATATATATATATATATATATATATATATATATATATATATATATATATATATATATATATATATATATATATATATATATATATATATATATATATAGTATAGGTATGTATATATATATATATATATATATATATATATATATCTATATATATATATATATATATATATATATAGTATGATATATATATGTATATATAATATATATATATATATATATATATATATATATATATATATATATATATATACGGAACTTCTGGAATTTAAATCAGATATTAAGAACACTCTACAATGAAAATTTCTAGGCATTGAGAGTCTAGGTGTTAAACTACGAACGAAAAGGCCACATTTTAAAGGGTCGAGTGGTGGAGGAGAAGGAGGAGGAGGAGGAGGAGGAGAGCATCTGAAATGATAATATTTCTCCTTTATGGCATAAAATCCCCTGAGCTTGGCTCCTGTGGGTGAAGAAGGGAAACACTTATGTTCTCAAGAAAATATTATTCCGAGGAAATGGGAGTATATTTTTCATAAGGCCGATAATCCCGACATTGTTCACGTGGTTAAGGCTATTATCTTATTTATGTTTTCATTCCTCGTTGTTTTTCATCTGAATTTATAGTGAATGCATGTTATTGATAGGAGAGAGAGAGAGAGAGAGAGAGAGAGAGAGAGAGAGAATGTCAAAATAGATGACAATAAAAATAAACATATGAAAATTACAAGTTATTACCAATAAAACATAACTATGAGGATAATTTGTGATATATCAGAAAAATGAAATTTAAAGACTACTATACGAAAAGTAAAGAAAGCTTAACCGGAATGTTGTCATTATAACATTTTAATATCTTTCAGAATGTTTTTCATAATGACTTGTTACTGTGAAAGCCATAAGTAATTTTTTTATAACTTTAATTTTGTACAGATAAGCTTTCGTGACCTGTTGCTTTCAACAACAAACGTAGCTACCGGTCAGCTTCGCATTCGAAACACAAAACATATTTATCTCATTTTTGAAGAGATTATATGCGACTAAATTACAGTAATCCTTGTGTAAAAGACATCTCATTAGATTGAAATTATTCACTAAGGACTAGAATCGTTTGGGAAACCCCAGAGACTAGTAGCATTTACATTGTATTTGTGGACCTAATTTCAGAGAATAAAATTTCGGATTCCAACGACTAACTTCATAGGATGGAGTCCGGATTCCAAGTTTATCTGTATGCATTGACCTAAATTGTCTTCTTAGAAATAATGCAACGTAGGGGAAGTTTATAAAATGGGGGATTTACGATCTTTTTTTTCCAAAATCTAAAAAATTTACTACGTTAAATTTTCTTTCATATTCCTTTTGTAACTTTTAACTGTTGCTTTCTCTTGTGTGTTGCTTCTGTCTCTTACGCTTATCATTTTCACTAGTGACACAGAGAGAGAGAGGGAGAGAGAGAGAGAGAGAGAGAGAGGCGAGAGAGAGAGAGAGAGAGAGAGAGAGAGAGAAGTGGCCACCGGTTTGATTCCGTCAAGTTCATTACACATCTTTTCCAATGAGAAAAAACAGCCTCGGAACTAAAACATTATTATATTTTCTTCGCATAATATTCAAGCTCCTAAGACCGAAACGGTTGTAGAAACATTGTACTTATCATGAAGTGAATCGATAACCAATGGGATAAAGACACGCGATTTATTTATTTATTTATTTATTTTTTTTTTGCACAGTTGGTGTGCCATATTAATAAAATTTTGATAAGTTATACTAGCTTAATTTTGTCAATTCCTCTTCCATTCCGTTCTCAATATATTTTGTTCCCTTTTACGCAGCTCGTGTCGTTTAGATATTACATCATCATTCTACTAAAAACCTAAAACTTTCTGTGATGAAGAGAAAATAACACCTAATCAGCAAATACATCAATTAAGCTTATTAATAAAACTAAAAATCCGATATACAGATTATCACAAAGTGATCATCGATACTTAGAAAACTAATAATATTTGTTCCCATTTTTTAAGTATTAAGGTCATATCAAAACTTAAGGTCTTGGAGAAGCTGGCTCTTTGACAATTTTTAGAGGTCGCGTTGGGTAGTCAAGTCCTTACGGGCTCTCGTCTCCTTCTTTGGAAGAGATGGAATAGCTTTCAGATTTCAGTTTATGATGTTATATATGTAATATACATATATCATAACCCCTAATGTATTCAAATGATTATCCCATCTCAGTTTCGAAAGCCTCCACATACAGAAAGAATAAACAATAAACAATTAATGAATATTCATAATAATGATATAAGCATTCAACAAATCGACGATATAATTAGTTCTAGCTGCGAAATATAGATGGCAGAAATAACATTTCAATATAAAATAAGAATAAAAAATTCTAGTGGAAGTATTTACACGTAGATGAATAATAAATCATCGTAAGATTTGTAGCTTCACAAAAGAAAACTAATTAATAAAAGGCACGGAATAATATTTCGAATCTCTTGCTGATGATCGCCCAAGAATACTTTTATACATCCAGATTAAAACATTGATTGAATACCAAACAATGTTTTATGATAATGATACCATAATTGCTTTGTGTACGGCAGAGCCCTTGGGGATTTGTAATCGTAATGTAATTATTGCAAATATGAATCCTTCAGTCATCTATGAACTGGTTTTTGATGCACAATGAATACTGATTGCTAATGGAAAATTGTCAATTTGGAACGTAAATATTTTATGAGGTTAATTTATTTCAGTAAAACAGAAACGATATGATCATCGTTTTTTTAATAATAGTTATACATATTACCGCTCTCTTTTCAGAGTTCAAAGGTGATTTTCATAAAAGAATCGAACCAGCGGCTGTTCTTAGCTTATAAAATTTTGGGAAAAGTTTTTCGAGAGTGTAGTACATTCTGCATACATCAGGCAATAACTTTGAAAATCAGATATCTTTGGTCGTTTTCCGTTTATAGAAATGTGTTGATAGAAATACTGAATATCTTGAGGGGCATGATAAATGGTATAAATGTAGCTAAGGAACTTTTCATAATAAAGTATTCAAAAGTAATGTCCTGTTATAAATGTCTGTATTCTATATACAACGCTTAATGTCGCTTAGAACTGGGCAGCTGTTGTTGTATATAACAAAATTGTTATTTGCATGCCGACCGAGATGGAAGCTGTAAAAGTTTCCAGAGTTTATAATTGGTTAGTTTATTTCATTCGAATAATATCTAAGTTGTTTCTGATATTTTGGTGACAGTTTCTTGCGGTGACATGAAAACCCCTAGAATATTAAGTAATAAAAACCTCGCGATTATGAACCCTCAGTTCCTTGTATTTTGAAAGTGACTTGAGAATACCAGTTAACGCAGAGTATGAAAACCTTCACATTTTTGCATTTTATAATTCTAAAGTTACTTTACATTACTCAATTGCGTCTGAATGATCGCACATTAGACGTTCGATAAATATATATATATATATATATATATATACGTAACATAATATATATATATATGTGTGTGTGTGTGTGTGTGTGTGTGTGTGTGTGTGTGTGTGTGTGTGTTGTGCATGTGTGCGTCGATGGCACAAAAATCATTAATATAAGTTACATTATTGCTACGATTGTTGCTTTTATTGTATTCTATAATAAGATTGAGAAGCACAAGTAATCTTTTATTTAGTAATCTGGAATGAATTGCTCCTTGTGTAATTCGTAATTATCTCGATTTTATCTCCATCGGTAATTTTGACTTATTAAAGGAAGTATAACAACACACGTGCTCACAAACTAAAAGTCCACCTAAGCATTTGTCGAAATCGCTTTGAGGAGGAAGCTATAAGATCCATCTGGTAAATGTGACAGCTTTTGAATACCTTTAAAAACACTTTAAAAACCCCGTAAGCGCGTGGAAGTTTCAGGAAAACAATGAATCTTCCCTTCGGATACGGCTGAAGATATTGACTAACAGCAAGGTAAATGTAATACACTGTAACTAGGATTTAATTTCAGTGGCTGCAAATACTATTCAACATGGATTATATGCTCAATATAACCAATGGTTTATTACGTCATAATCACGCCATCTTTTCAAACGGGCCTGAAAGGCGAATGAAGTCTAAGAACTATACTGTAGCCTTGGCAGAAGTATGGCAATACTTTTCGACTTATGAAATGCTAATTAGATACCGATGCTTGGTTAAAGGAAATGCAACAGTAATAATCTGATCTGAGGTAATGTTCCTCCCTATAGAATCTGTTTGCTCTTATGTTTGCTTGCTTATTCAGACATTTATTTTCATAATTAACATGAGCGATAAGGAGATGTAAACATAGGAGACAGAAATACATACTGACTCACTAAATAATTTGTGCTCTCGATTTCCCAGTTTTCCCAGTTTTCCTCTCAACGTATAACTGATGTTTTCAACTATACAGTTCTGGCACAAAATACCTAGATATCTATATTCCATAAAGGAGAAAGATCATAGTTCCATTTCAAGGAAACACCAGCATACATATTTAGCATATCGAAAAGTTCCTGCATAAAATAAACCTCGTTATGTTGCACGTGGCCCAGGTTTCTCTGGAGGCATATCTTCCTCCCCAGTAACTTTGTTAACATTAAATTCTAGAATCTAGATCATGTTTTAGGATATAGGAGTATGGGTTATTCTGACTGGAGGAGAGAGAGAGAGAGAGAGAGAGAGAGAGAGAGAGAGAGAGAGAGAGAATACATTCTAAAGTATCATAATCGTAATTCACATAGCTTTGAAAGTGATTTATTGAAGAGAGAGAGAGAGAGAGAGAGAGAGAGAGAGAGAGAGAGAGAGAGAGAGAGAGATGGTCTATAGTTGGTCTTATCTTTCCGTTGATATAACAACATAATTCAACATTTGAACACGTTCCAATATCAAAACTTGATATGCAATTCACTTCCTTAACTGCTATTTACAGCAGAGGGCATAAATGTAAAATAACCCAAATAACAAGACGTTATAAATTAAAGAAATGATAAAAATTTCGCTGAACGAAGAAGCCATAATGAATATAAGAGACCCTCATCTTTATCATTGTATGATTTTTATTCCAACAAAGAACTCACTAATTAATACTCCTACCCTAAAGGCAAAACCACCGTAAAACAGTCTACAATGTTTTATTAATTCCAGTAGCTCACAATCTGTTTCTTTCCGCTACTACAGCATTCATCTAAAAATGAATGAAAAGACGTTTTCAGTAATTACGTTTATATTGAGAAAATTTTCCTTAAGGCAGCATTCCCATGGTGCAGTTTCTTATTGTAGACGTGTTTGTCTCATGTTTGTCAGACTGGGTCTACTTCAGCACACATGTCGAAGACAAGAACTCATGACAGCCAGTATAAATTAGTTTAAATATCACCTATAATTGCACAATGAACAACAACCTGCCACTGTAAATATGGGTTATATCTCTCCTATCTCTCAAGAGTTTTAACTCTCCTATTTTTCATAGGTTTTATCTCTTCTATCTTTAGAGGGTTTTACCTCTCCTATCTCGCATAGGCCTTATCGCTCCTGTCTCTCATGGGTTTTTACCTCTCCTATTCTGTATGGGTTTTATCTCTCCTATCTCTCAAATGTTTTTACCTCTCTTATTTCGCATGGGTTTTATCTCTCCTATCTCTCAAGGGTTTTTACCCCTCCTATTTCGCATGGGTTTTGTCTCCTCTATCTCTCAAGGGTTTACCTCTCCCCTCTCTCATGGTTTTTACCTCTCCATCTCTCAATGTTTTTTACCTGGTCTATCTGCCCACGGGTTTTACCTCTCCTATCTCTGATAGGTCTTACCCCTCCTATCTCTCAAGGGTTTGTCCTCT